>NC_086101.1:37994051-38294051 GCF_963921235.1 Mobula hypostoma
ATTCCTATAATAAATAACATCTTATTAAATGTTTTAGAGTTAACTCATAAGCCATTTTGCATTTGATTAACGAAGACACAAGATACTGCAAATTCTGGAATTTGGAGCAAGAAAGTGAGCAGTTGGTGGAACTCAAGCATCTATGGAGGGAAACAGACAGTTGACGTCTCATCAGGACTGTACAGGCAGCTTTTTTTTGACTAAAGTGAACATCATACAGACCGACTTCTGCTGTCACCACTTTTGATATTTAACTAACTCTTCCTTCCACCCATTTTGGCCTTCCAATTTTGTCCTCTTTCTCTTGTACAGCATTCATTTAAAACTCAAGCTCGTACCAAAACTAACCCAAAACATTAACTCTGCTTCTTTCCTTCGAGATACTGCCCAAGCTACTGTGCATTCCCTCTCTTATTCAAGGCAGAGGGGAAGTGAACTACACTGAGACGATATGATATCTTTCCACTATGCTGTGCATAAAGGTTTCCATTGTAAATACACCAGTGTACGTGGCAAACCACAGGCTGAGGTCAGAAAAATTGTCTAATGACAAATTGAACCAAAATGACATCTGACAAAACTAGAGCAATCGTGCAAGCTTATGGCATAAAGATTTGAGAATATTTCACTCTTCCACTTGTGGTTCCTTTTAATTCATTCCTGATCCCAGGGAGCGCATCAAAAGCAGTACACAGCACAAGACTCACTGGTCAAGATCAAATTTCAGTAGGTCAATGCTGGAAAACAGTTCAGGTCAAATTGATTACATTTAGATTCCCACAGTGAGACTCTAGAGAAGGCCTTCATATTTAAAGATAGAAAAAGGAATATGTAAATAACATTAAGTAAAATAGTAAAGATGGATTTCACAATTTTAAAATTCCTGCCAATAATTTCTTTCCCTTCACAGCTTTCTACTCACTACAAATTAGCAAGGCAAATAGAACCACTTTAGTTTATAGGTCCTCTGTTGACAATTTGCAGATCTGAAAACCAAAAACAAAAAAAAACTCTTCAAAAAGGTGGTAGGAGCAAATATGTTACCCAAGAGTGACATAATTTAGGTGCCTGAGACAATTATTGGAGTTAATAAAACGGATAAAAAGATATTTGGTAGTGAAAAACCAGAATATGAAAGCAATTTTTAAAATGTTAAGGGCAATTATTCACAGAGGACTGTAAAAATCTGGAATAGAGTCTCCTTACTGCAAATGCTCCCCATCCTTTCCAACTATTGCTAGGAAGCAGTTTCAAGTGTTTAAAACTGGATTGGTAGATTTTGGTTACGTCAGAGTATTGAGAACCATAGAAACAGTGGGAAGAAAGTTAAGATCAGCCACAAGTTAACCAAATGACAGAACAGACTCAATAGATTAAATGGCCTACTTATGTTCCTGTACAAATGTCTATCAACTGGCTCAGCGAAACTACACCTGACTGCTTCAAAACAGTCAGTTCAGATTGCAACACCAACTTGAATCCGGTTTCAACACAGCTAAAACTAAAAACAAAGAAATACGTTGTCAACTAAGCAATTATGATTATGAACTGAAGCAGTGCTATATTTGCTGAAGCCAAACCTACATTAATTGGACAGCTTTGCAAATAAGTGCAATGATCCGATATGGCAGGAAGTATACAAGTCGGCGCAGTAGCCAAGAGGTTCGCACAATGCTTTACTGCACAGGTGACCTGGTTCAATCCCCACCACTGCCTGTAAGGAGTTTGTATGTTCTCCCCGTGACTGTGTGGGTTTCCTCCCACAGTCCAAAGACATACCACTTGGCAGATCAAATGGTCATTGTAAGTTGTTACTAGGAATAAATCAGGGAATTGCTGGGTGGCGTGGCTCAAAGGGCCTATTCCTCGCTTTATCTCAATAAATAAAAAGCACACCAAGGTGCTCTGGGACACAAGAGCACCTTGACCCAAAGCATTATCCATGTATTTGCAGAGTTTCAACCCAAATCGGCGACTGCCCACCTTACCAGGATGATACCTGACCCTGCTGGGTCCCTCCAACTTGTCTTTTGCTCCAGATAACAGCACTGGATTTGGTGTTTCCATTAACCTTTGCTTTAGTTCAAGTTCTTTTCACATCTGTTGAGCATCGTCCGCACTGTTTTCAGTTATAACATCACCATCGAGTCCTTAGGCTCATTCCACCATTCCATTAAAACATGCCCAACGGCAACTCAATACCAATCACCTGCTCATACTTATTCCTTCATATCACACACAAACTATTTTAAAAGGATGCTGGAATTCCAAAACTAAAAAGACAGAAAATACTGGAACCATTCCGCAACACAGCTAGCTTCAATAGTGCTGAAAAAAATGTTTCAAGTCACAGATGATAGCCCATTGATTTCCATTTTGAACATTTTAACAAGCGTTTTCGATTTACCACTACCGTTGTAACTGCACTTGTATGTGTCACAAACAATAATAATCAAATAAAAAGCTTGGTTGAGGAGGTTATTATTTTGAAGAGAAGCATCAACTCTTCTCTGCAAGGCCAATGAACAGCTGCTTCAGTTGTACCTGCACCTTTATATAACGCACCCAAGTTGCTGTAGTACCTTCCTTTTGACGTCTCTCATTGAGGCGATCAGTCATGGTGGGATGGTTGCAGGCTCCAATATTGTCTATTCTGGTGCACCCCATGGTGCTTCACAACTAACAGCATTTGGGAAATGCAGAGGGACAGAATCCCCCACTTCCACAAGGATGGGAGCAACAGGGAAGGAAGGTGGGGGGGGGGGCAGAAGCCATAATAAGATGTGGAGAGGAGTACAAGCTTTTAGTAGGTGATAGGTGAAGGTGGGTGAGAAAGAGAGGGAGATGAAGTAGGAAGCTGGAAGGTGATAGATTCAAGAGGCGAGGGCTAAAGGAGAAATCTAACAGGAAAGGACAGTGGACCTTGGAAGAAAGGGAAGGAGGAAGGAAACCAGAGGAACAGATGAATAGGGGAGAGAAAGGATGAGAGGGTAAACAGAATGGGGAATGGAGAAAGAGAAAGGGGAGGGGAAGTAATTACTGGACATTGTAGAAAACGATTTTCATGCCATCAGCTTGGAGGCTACCCAAACAGAATGAGGTGCTGCTCTTCCTATTGGAGTTTGGTCTCATTACGGATGAGATGAGGCCAATGGACAAACATGCCAGAATAGGAATGAGAAGTTGAACTGAAATGGTGGCCACTGGTAGATCCTGCCTTCTGTGGCAGACAGAGCGAAAGGGCTAACAAAGCCTTTAGCGCCTGTAAAACCTTGTGTTATTGATTAGATAATCTGTTTAAGCAATACCGGTGAAGAAATCACAGTAATCAGAACCATGGGATGAATTCTTCTTCTTTTTGAAAACACATTGTGCTGGAAGGCCTCTGAGCAGCACTCTGTGACAAAGTGTCACAATTTGTAGAGTTGCTGCCTCAGCACCAGGGAACCAAGCTCAATCCTGGTGTCCAGAGCAGTCTATGTGACACTTCTCCTTGTGAAACCTCAGTGCTCCTGCGTCCAGTGAGAGATGATGGATGAACTGAAGAACTAAAAGGGTTAACAATAAATCAAGTCAAATCAGTAGATGCCATAGGCAGGGAAGGGATTATGATATGGTGAATGTGACTGGGAGTTAGTAATTCACTGTAGGTAATTCCATAATAAAATTGGATCGTATTTTATTGCAGTAGCATCTCTGTACCCTACACAAAAGCTTAAAATGGCAATTCACTAAAAGGAACTTACCAGAAAATATGTAGGGCAGCTTCACGCAGAGCCACGTTTTGGGAGCTGACAGATTCAAAGAGAAATTTCAAGATTTCTGGCCATTGGTTGTTGCCATCATCATCTGGATATGAACAAGCAATATCTTGAGCTTGTAACAAACCAAGTTTATGCAGACTAGTCCCTCACTTCTGTTCAGATGCCCAACTAGTGGCATCTGCATTTAAAGATTAAGTTATTACATTGGAACTCTGGCACAGAATAAGGTCTAACAATACCATTTTATTTTGTCATACGTGCTCCATAGCAGTTGTTTCTGTCACTCCTAACAACCTTCTGGATTGTATTACTGTTCCTTTCATTTATCTAACCTCTCTGAAAATACATCTACACATTCTACTGTATGGTAAAGAGGTTTCTTGGAAATTCCTTATCAAATTTATTAATAATTCTTTATACTTATGATCCTAAGTTTGTCTTGATTTTATGCAGAAACACCTGCTCAACACAAAAGAAATTCTATCAAAGTCAACAGAGAGATGCACATTTACGACAGGCAATCACAGCTTTGATATTGTTCAAAGGATCTGCAATGAATTGAAATACGATTACTATTGCTTCTGGTATTTCATCCCTTGCTAACGTTAAGCTGCACAGTAACCTAATCCACACTAAGCCCATGTTGCCATCTTCTTATAGCATGTTAACAATTCTAAAGTTTTTTTTATCATGGGGTTTAATCTTTTAATAATACTGTTTACCTTTTAACAATTGCTAAATGAGGTAGGGTAAAGCACAATTCCCATGTCCAAACCTGGTCTCGGCTCTGAATGCCTAGGTGAATATATTGCACTGAACAGTTCAAAAATGCATGAGATTTGGAAACAAAAATTTTACAAAACAGAACTACTGAAACTAATTGGCCTGTGCTTTTGCTTATCCTTCATACAAACAATAAAGAGCAGGGTCAATTACAAGTAAACACTGAAAAGATGGAGAAATTTCTAAAAACATGTAGGAAGGTTGATAGGGCTAAAGTAGAGAAGATGTTTCCAGTCATGAGTGATGAAATCTAGGAACAACTGATAATTTTTAAGATTTCAAAAGGAAGAACTTTACCCAGAGTGGCAAGAAATGGGCTCTTGGTACAATATGGAGTGATTGAGCCAAATAGTGCAACTACTATTCCATTTTAAAATATTTCAGATAAAATTTGCCTTTATAATTTCTCTGCTCTTCGCAAAATAGCAGATAGTGAAGTTTCAATAAAATGCTGCAAGGAGAATAGAATCACTAATATCAATGGAACCATCTACTCCCCACATGTTACGCACAGTAGTAGTTAGCACAACACTTTACAGCGCAGGAAACTCAGGTTCAAATCCTGCCACTGCCTGTAAGGAGTTTGTAATTTCTCCCTGTGGGTTGCCCTCCACAGTCCAAAGGCGTACCACTCAGTAATTGTCCCCCGATTAGGTTAAGATTAAATTAGTTGGTTGCTGGGTAGCGCGGCTTGAAGGGCCTATTCACACTGTACCTCAATAAAATAAATTTTGACAGCTCCAGTTGATTCACCTTCCACTTCCCTTGTACGCACTCTGTTTCAGGTGATAAGTACCCTTGGTGTAAATATGTTCTTATATCCATTCTGAATTGTTTGCCCCTTTAAGCCAAGATGCTCATTCCTTGAACTGGCAAGAAACACTGAAGATCATTGCTTAAATTAAGATATTACAAGTTACTAACCAATCAGATTCCTAGAGAGCTCTGCTGCAATGTCACATGTCTTCTTCCTGATGTTAGAAGATCCTTCCACCTGGATACCGAGAAGCAGCTCATGTTTGACAGCATTTTGTACCTCAGGGGTTAAATTTGGGAATATTTCTTCAAAAGAAGCAGATAGCATTCGCCGCATTAAAACAGCAGCCATTTGTCTCACCTGGAAGACAAAAATCCATTGATAAGGGCCTTTAAAAGAAGAGGCTGGGAGATAATTTAGACGTTTCAAATGATAAACTGGAACGCTCTTTGGTCAACTTATCCATTTGCATTGATTTTAATGGATAGTCCTGAAAATATCCATTTTCACACTTACTGTACACAATTCTCTTCTGAGCACTGTAGCTATCACCAGGCCTTCAGCTATTGTATTGTAGAGCACAGCCTGTTGCATTATCACTGCTCATTGGTGCTTTTGCTGATAACTTTAAGGCCATCTCCTCTAAATGCCAGTTTCTGCATTATAACACTCTTAAACCATGACAGTTTACAACGATGCAGGGCCTTAATAACACTCAATGGTTCCCGAAATGTACTGTAAGTGACTGCATGCCCAAAATGACAATATTAAGTTCTACAAGGGGAGTCATGATGTGCAAAAATGTGCACTGCAATACTATTTCTAACATCCAGAAAGACAAACCTCAACATTACACAGCATTCATGTCCCTCCAACAAATCCATATTAAATCTAGTACAATAACAGATCAAATCCAAAGAGCTTTTGCAGGTATATTAAGAGCAAAAGGATTGTAAGGGATAAAATTGGTCCTCTTGAAGATCAGAGTGGTTGGCTATGTGCGGAACCAAAGGAAATGGGGGAGATCTTAAATAGGTTTTTTGCGTCTGTATTTACTGAGGAAACTGGCATGAAGTCTATGGAATTGAGGGAATCAAGTAGTGAGATCATGGAAACTGTACAGATTGAAAAGGAGGAGGTGCTTGCTATCTTGAGGAAAATTAAAGTGGATAAATCCCCGGGACCTGACAGAGTGTTCCCTCGGCTCTTGAAGGAGACTAGTGTTGAAATTGCGGGGGCCTGGGCAGAAATATTTAAAATGTCGTTGTCTACAGGTGAGGTGCCGGAGGATTGGAGAGTGGCTCATGTTGTTCCGTTGTTTAAAAAAAGGATCGAAAAGTAATCCGGGAAATTATAGGCCGGTGAGTTTAACGTCGGTAGTAAGTAAGTTATTGGAGGGAGTACTAAGAGACAGAATCTACAAGCATTTGGATAGACAGGGACTTATTAGGGAGAGTCAACATGGCTTTGTGCGTGGTAGGTCATGTTTGACCAATCTATTGGAGTTTTTCGAGGAGGTTACCAGGAAAGTGGATGAAGGGAAGGCAGTGGATATTGTCTACATGGATTTCAGTAAGGCCTTTGACAAGGTCCCGCATGGGAGGTTAGTTAGGAAAATTCAGTCGCTAGGTATACATGGAGAGGTGGTAAATTGAATTAGACATTGGCTCAATGGAAGAAGCCAAAGAGTGGTGGTAGAGAATTGCTTCTCTGAATGGAGGCCTGTGACTAGTGGTGTGCCACAGGGATCAGTGCTGGGTCCATTGTTATTTGTCATCTATATCAATGATCTGGATGATAATGTGGTAAATTGGATCAGCAAATTTGCTTATGATACAAAGATTGGAGGTGTAGTAGACAGTGAGGAAGGTTTTCAAAGCTTGTTGAGGGACTTGGACCAGCTGGAAAAATGGGCTGAAAAATGGCAGTTGGAGTTTAATACAGACAAGTGTGAGGTATTGCACGTTGGAAGGACAAAACAAGGTAGAACATACAGGGTTAATGGTAAGGCACTGAGGAGTGCAGTAGAACAGAGGGATCTGGGAATACAGATACAAAATTCCCTAAAAGTGGCGTCACAAGTAGATAGGGTCGTAAAGAGAGCTTTTGGTACATTGGCCTTTATTAATCAAAGTATTGAGTATAAGAGCTGGAATGTTATGATGAGGTTGTATAAGGCATTGGTGAGGCTGAATCTGGAGTATTGTGTTCAGTTTTGGTCACCAAATTACAGGAAGGATATAAATAAGGTTGAAATAGTGCAGAGAAGGTTGACAAGGATGTTGCCAGGACTTGAGAAACTCAGTTACAGAGAAAGGTTGAATAGGTTAGGACTTTACTCCCTGGAGCGTAGAAGAATGAGGGGAGATTTGATAAAGGTATATAAAATTATGATGGGTATAGATAGAGTGAATGCAAGCAGGCTTTTTCCACTGAGGCAAGGGGAGAAAAAAACCAGAGGACATGGGTTAAGGGTGAGGGGGGAAAAGTTTAAAGGGAACATTGGGGGGGCTTCTTCACACAGAGAGTGGTGGGAGTATGGAATGAGCTGCCAGATGAGGTGGCAAATGCGGGTTCTTTATTAACATTTAAGAATAAATTGGACAGATGCATGGATGGGAGGTGTATGGAGGGATATGGTCCGTGTGCAGTTCAGTGGGACTAGGCAGAAAATGGTTCGGCACAGCCAAGAAGGGTCAAAAGGCCTGTTTCTGTGCTGTAGTTTCTATGGTTTCTATTTATCCAGAAAGTGGATTGTAAAATGAAGAAACAATTTTAGCCTAAACAGATATAGGCTCTTCAGCCCACAACACATGCCAACCCCTTCTAACTACACTAATCCCATTTCCTGTCACCTTAAACCTATGTCCTCTTATTTTTGATACCCCCACTGTGGGAAAAAGATTCTGACCATCTATGTTTCAGGTCACTTCTTGGGCTCCTTTACTCCGAGGAAAACAAGCCCAGCCTCGGGTATGAGCAAAATTAGACATTTGGTCACAATGAACTGCAAGTCAAAATAGTCTCATTCATTTATTTCTGGATAAGCACTATGAAACACGAGATACAAGTTTTTAAACACTCATCCAGCACAAAAATTAGCCTTCCTATTATTCAATCAACAAACTGAAGGAAAAGTAAAGATTGATAATTACCTCCTCTGCAGCTGCTGAATTCCTGAGAGCTTGCAGAAGGAACGTGATCTTCGATTGTCCAGGGATATTTTCATAAGTTTCCTGAATAACAGAGAGGAGAATTGAAAATCTAAAGTTCCCAGTGCAAACACCAATAAAATTAGTCTCAAACACTGCAGGATCTCAGAGTAAGCAACAATTTTTCGCCCAAATAAGCTTGAAATTTTAATTTAACTAACTTCGGAAATTTGGAACTTTGACACATTGACAAGACACCCTGTCACAAGTATTAGTGTATCTTCTTGATCATTATTAATGTACTAATTTCAGCAACCATATGTGACCTCTAAATCTAGGGGAAGCAATCCTTTAACTGCTCATCCACCTCATCAGTAACTTTGCCTCACGTACAGGGGTATCTACATTACCGCCTATGCACGATACACTGTTACAAAGGTTTAAACTGTTAAAGCTCAATATCATGAGCAAATATAGAGGAGGAAACAAAGGAAGTCCAGCATTTAGCCCCATTCCCGTGCCAACAATCTGACCAAATATCAGGCTCACTATCAGGTGTTTTAACATCACCATCATTCATGCTGCATCTGCTCCAATTAGGTAGAATTATAATCCTAACAAAAAGATTGATACCTACAAAACAAGACAAACTGTGCAAGATTGTTGTTAATTGGCTGAATTGTCATGGACTTTATAAAAAAAAACAGCCATAAATGAGCATCCCCACAAAATCAGAGTCTTCCCTAACCAGAAGCCCTGGATGAACAATGAGACCCACAATCAGCTGAGGGCCAGATCAAAGGCATTCAAGTCTGGCAACTAAGAAAGATACAAGAGGTCCAGGTACAATCTCCAGAAAGCCATCTCACACGCAAAGTGGCAATTCTGGACTAAATTTCAATCAATGAAGGATGCTTAACAGCTGCGGCAATACCATCACCTCTTACAAAGTGAAACCAAGTGACATAGGTGACAACAGGGTTTTGCTTCCAGATGAGTTCAAAGCCTTCTATTCTTGCTTTGATCATCAAAACATGGAAGAACCATCACGAACGCCCACAGCCTCAATGTTCCTGTAATTTCAGTCTGAGGTCAACATGAGAGCATCCTGCAGGAGAATGAACTCACAGAAAGCATCTGGCCTAGATGGCGTCCCTGGCTGAGTATTAAATACTTGTGCTGATAAACGGACTGGAGTGTTCACTGAGACCTTTAACCCCTCACTTTGGCAGTTTGAGGTACCCAACTGCTTCACGCAGACTTCAATTATATCAGTAACAATTATATCAACTCAATAACTACGACTAGCACTTAGATCCAGTGATGAAGTGTTTTGAGAACCTGGTGATGAAACATATCAACTCCTGTCTGAGAAGTGACTTGGATCCACTTCAATTTGCCTACTGGCACAACGAGTTCACAGCAGATGTCATATCTCTGACTCTTCACTCAACCTCGGACAGCAAAAATGCACACATCAGGATGCTCTTTATTGACTACAGCTCGGCATTCAATACTACCATACACTCTAAGCTAATCAATAAACTTCATGACCTTTACCTCAATAGCTCCTCATGCAAATGGATCCTCTATTTCCTCACTTGCAGACCCCAGTCAGCTCGGATTGGCAAAAACATCTCCACAATCTCCTTCAGTACAGGTAGACCACAAGGCTGTGTGCTTAGCCCCCTGCTCTATTCACTTTATACTTATGACTGTGTGGCTAAGCACAGTGCCAATGCCATATTTAAGATTGCTGATGACACGAATTTAAGGTGGTGACGAATTAGCGTACAGGACAGCGACTGACTATCTGGCTGAATAGTGCCTCAGCAATAACCTCTCACTCAATGTCAGCAAGGAGTTAACTACTGACTTCAGGAGGTTCGTGAGCCAGTCCTCATCAGGGAATTAGAGGTGGAGAGGGTCGGCAACTTAAATTCCTTGTGCCAAGACTTCAGAGGACTCGTCCTTGGCCCAATACGCAAGTGCAATTACAAAGAAAGTACAGCAGCACGTTTACTTCCTAAGGAGTTTGTAAAGATTCAGCATGACATCCAAAACTTAAGACAAACTTCTATAGAGAGTATAGTGACTGGCTGTATCACAGCCTATTATGGAAAAACTAATGCCTTTGAACAGAAAATCCTACGAAAAGTAGTGGATACAGCCCGGTCCCTCACGGGTAAAGCCCTCTCCACCAATGAGCACATTTACACTGTACGTTGTCACAGGAAAGCAGCATCCATCATCAAGGACCCTCACCATCCAGCTCATGCTCTCTTCTCACTACTGGAAGGCACAGAAACCTCTGCATTCACACCACCAGGTTCAGGATCAGTTATTACCCCTCAACCATCAGACTCCTGAACCAAAGGGGATAACTTCACTCTCCCCAATCTCTGACTTGTTCCCATAACCTATAGACTCGCTTTCAAGGACTCTTCATCTCATGTTCTTGATATTTATTACTTATCATTATTTATTTACTTACTCTCTTTTTGTATTTGCAGTTTGTTGTCTTTTGCACACTGGTTGTCCGCCTTATTAAGATACAGTGTTTCATTTTCTATTGTGGTTATTGGATTTATTGAGTATGCTCACAAGAAAATGAATCTCAGGGTTGTATACGGTGACATATGTACATTAATAAATTTACTTTGAACTTTCAATACATCTTTCTAATGAACCCAATTCCTAGATGATGTATTCACCTGATAAACTATGTGGATTTCTATAAAAGTCTCCATGAAGCACTTTGTTTTAAATGCTTTCCTTGCTTCATGAAATGCAAAAGGATATTGAATCAAACATGTAAGTTAGCACATGAATGTACTTTGGAAATCAAAAATAAAAACATTGAGCAGATTAGGCTCTACCAGAAACAATTCACTGGGAAGTAAGTGTGTTGCTCCTAACTAGTAATTTACTGCATTTGGTCTAAACTGTCAACTATGCTGAGCTCTGAGAAGTCGAGCTTGCTTGAAAGTTAATGGATATTAACCAAATTCAGGCGAGTTTACACATGCTCACGTTTGAAGTGAAAATACTTAATGAAATGTTGGCCTATACTTCATGGCAGCTGGCATATAAAGGGCTGCAAGTTGAATTAGTTACATGAAGCGCTGAGCAAGCCTCAGGAGCACTGCATCTCTGGAATACAGATGGGCCTTGAAGGATTCTGGAGAACAATACCAGGATTAAAAAGGGTCAAGCTATGAGAGGGGTGCATAGAGTAGGCTTGCATTCTTCAAAATAGAACAGATTAAAAAGGTGATCTATTGAAAGTGATTAAGGTGATTAAAGGATTTCATAGAGAGACTGCCCCTAGTAAGAGTCCAGAAATTGCCATAAACTTTACAATTAAATCTAGGACATGATGTAATACAAGGAAGTACTTCTTCACATAAAAGGTAGGGAAATCTCTGAAATCATACCACTAACAATACACAGAAGTGATTAGGAAGGCTAACAGAATGTTGGGCTCTATAATGTGCTCGTGAGGCCACACCTTGAATACTTTGTATATTTTTGGTCTCCACATCTCGTGAGGGATGTGAAAGCACTGGAGAGTGTTCAAAGAAGGGCGATTAGACTCATTCCAGGTCTGCAGGTTATGAGCTACGAAGATTGAAACAATTAAATCTTTTTAGCCTCATTAGACGTAGAATGAGAGGAGACATGCTAGAAGTGTTCAAAATCATTAAGGGTAAAAGCTGGATGCCAGCCACTACTTCAGAACTAATCCATCAACAACGACATGGGGCCATAGGTGGAAACTGGTTAAAGGGAGATTTCAGTCTAACATCAGGAAGCATTTCTTTTCACAGCGAGATGAGAACACATGGAACAAACTACCTCGTTGTGTAGTTGAAAGTATCACCTTAGACTTTCAAATCCAAACTCAATGGTTATTTTAACACACCATGTGAATGGAAATTTAGCAAGCTTTGTTGGGCCGAATGGCCTGTACTTCACAAAACTTTCTAATGCTGTAATGTTCTGTCAACTCAAGAGCTGAAGATGTAGAATCAATTAAAAGTCAAAAGGTTTTTTTTTGGAAAAAAAGACAAAAGATTATAGCATCAAGACAAGTAAGCTAGAATTCAGAACAAAATGCTAGAAGCATTCAGGTCAGGCTTAACCTGCACAGTATTTCCAGTATTTTCTAATTTTTGTTTTAGATTCCTAATGGCAGTTTGTTTTTAAACTTTTCAAACAGCTTTGGTGCATCTTGACTGCAATCTGATTAAATGATGAAAACTGCTAGGGAATAAAGACTACCTTCATCTCTAAACCATCAGTGCAAACAAATATTTGACATTTAGAGGGAGATAATCAGGACAGGACAGGACAGGAAAAATACACAACAGTTAACAAAATTACAAGACTTGAAATGCCAGTATACGTTTCCCAATGGAATACCCAATCATCCCATCCAAGGCAGTGCACAACCATTCCTGACCATAAAAACTTCACTGCTTAAAAGATTATTCCTTAAAATGATGTCTTTTCACACACTTTTCTGAAAATTGCAAAATATCACACTGATCAAGTAACACTGAACTCTAGTAGCTGCAATGTGGGATACACTTCCATACACAACAACTGGTTAATCTGCAGATGTTTTCCCAATCCTGGCTGAGGGACAAAAAAAATTAACCTGGACATTGGAGCAATACCCTGCTTCTTCAAAATAATTCCATGAACCTTTATGGGATACCCCAATGGTGGCACAGTAGTCAGCAACGTTGCCTCTATCTCCAAATATCCAGGTTCAATCCTAACCTTGGCTGCTGTCTCGGTAAATTTACATGTTCTTCATACAAGTTTTATCCTGGTATTAATTTCCTCCCATGTCCCACATGCTTGCTCTTGGCTGTACATTATCATTGCTGTAGACAAGTTGCAAAATGATCAAAGGGCAGTTGATACAGATAAGAGAAAATAACAGAATAAAGAGGGAAAATGGGACTGACCACGGGTTTATTGCACTGAACTGGCTGAATGGCTCCCTTCTGTGTTCAACTAGAAGCGCAAAGGAAACCCTCAATTTAGTGTCTAATCCAGTCTCAGTACTTCACCTTTGGAGGTGCCTTCTTTCAAATTAGATATTAAATTGAGGCTCACAGCAGCATTAAGAACAGAAGTAGCAAAAGACTTTGCTTTTCATACCCACCCTGCATTTCACTGATCATGCATGATCTACCTCAGTACCATTTTCCTGCACGAACCCCATCGTCTTCATTTTCCTTAACCTCCAAAATCCACTGAATATCCTGCAACTGAGTCTTCAATGCCCCCCCCCAACACAGAGAATTTCAAAGATCAATAACCCTGTGGCTGAGGAAAGTTCTCTTTCAGTCCTAAAAGGCCAATTCCTTATTTTGTGACTGTGACCTGACTCTACACACACCTTAGCCATGGGAAAACACATTCATGTCCTCCGACAAACCGATTATTTTGTAAATTGGTGACTCTACAGTGGCTGCATTACCATGGTATGGAGGTGCCAACGCACAGGATCAGAAAAGCTGTAGACTCAGTCAGCTCCATCACGGGCACGAACCAGGACATCATTAAAAGGCAGTGCCTCAAGAAGGTGGCATCCATCACTGGGACCTGGCCTCTTCTCATTACTGCAACCGTGGAGTCTGAAGACCCATGCCCAATGTTTTAGTAACAACTTCTTCCCCTTTGCCATCTAAACGGTCCATGAACCCATGGACACTTTCTCACTAATTTACCCTTTTGGCACTATTTAATTCTTCTTGTACCTTAGTAGCTTTTGAAGCATTACACTATTCTGCTGCCACAAAGCAAGAACTATCACAATGCAAGTCAGTGTTGATAAGCTTGATTCCACATTCTAAATTTATGATAAACCCCACCCAAGAAATCAATCTGATGAACCTACATTACATTCCCCCTACTACAAGTACATTCTCCCTGAAGTAGGGCCAGCCTCCCTGTACACAGAATCTTGAGTGTAGTTTCACCAGGGTTTAAGCAATTCCAGTAAGAGGCATTTACTCAAAACCATCGGCAATAAAGAACATACTGTTTTGCCTTTCCAATTACTGTATTTGCTGCACCCTTGCAAAAAAGGAATTTAATCCTTTTGAATACTCAACATCTTTCAATCTCATTTAAAAATTCTCCATCTTTGGTTGGCCTAAAAGTGTGAGCTCACATCTTTAGATTATATTCCATATGCCACATCCATTCCTTGTTAACCCACACTAACATTCAGCAATGTCAGCAGCAAAACTGGATATATTACACTTTAACCCCTCATCCAAATCATTAGTATAGAATTCAACCAAACATCAATCCCTGCAACATCCCACAAGTTTGCCTGGGTTTCTTGTGCTTAAGTCATTGGAGTAAAACTTGCGTCTACAACTTTCTTATTCAGTACCATCAACCGAACAACAAGAGTGAAAGGGCACATGGCTGACGGGCTTAGTGACTAATAACTTTACAAAAACAAAAGCCCAGAAACAAAGTCTTTAAAGATTTTTGCAACCGATCATAGACCAGAAAGCTCCAGATTAATTAACACCCAGCTGAATTTATCTCAACTGCAACAGGAGTGAAGGAACTTTAACATGTTGCCATAAATAAACGACTGCTGAAGTTAGTTACAGCCAGAGTGGAAATGGCTGGGTAGCTCCCCTGTAAATCAAGTTTGACAACCACAGCACAACATGACTGAGATTGATTTTATGTATGTTGTATACACCACCATCTTCTACTCTTGGAGGGATGACCCCTCTTTTATTGAGAATATGTTTAGTGCATTTTCTTTTTCCTGTTCAGGAAGTGGTTTGAGTAATTTGATTACATTTACTAGAAGTCATATACCCCAAGCAATTTCCTACCCACTGGCTACAAAGAGCTCTAAGCAACCTGAAAATAACAGCTGAATCCTGAGTACCATTGCAGTAACTATTTAGAAGCTCAGTTAACTATCAGTTGAGGACAGGTTCACAAATTGATGCAGGCCACTTCAGGGATGACAGTGCGGTTAGAACCAGAATCAGGTTTAACATTATTCTGAAATGTTGTTTTGTGGCAGCAGTATATTGCAATACATAATAATTAAAAAGTAATAAAATGCAGCAAGTACATATTTTAAAAAATGAATAAGTAATGCAAAAAGAGGAAAAAGTAGTGAGAAAGTGTTCATGGGTTCATTGCCCGTTCAACAATCTGATGCTGTCCATGAAACACCGAGTCGCTCCTCAGGCTCCTGTACCGCCTCCTTTATGGTAGCAATGAGAAGAGTGCATACCTGGGTACTGGGGGTCCTTAATGATGGATGCTGCCTTTTTAGGCTTCACCTTTTGAAGGTGTCCTCAACGCTGGGGAGGCTAGCGCCCTTGATGGAGCTGGCTGTTTACAACTTTATGCAGCTTTTTCCAATCCTGTGCAGCGGATCCTTCATAACGGACAGTGACACAACAACCAGTTATAATGCTCTCCACGGTACATCTATAGAAATTTGCAAAGGTCATTGGTGACATAAGAAGTTTTCTCAAGCTCCTAATGAAGTATAGCCATTGCACGCCTGCTCTGTAGATGCATCAATATGTTGGACCCAGGACAGATCTTCAGAGATGTTGATACCCAGGAACTTGAAACTGTGCACCCTTTCCACTTCTGATCCCTCACTGAGAACTGGTGCGTGTTCCCGTGACCTGCCCTTCCTAATGTCCACAATCAATTCCTTGGTCCTACTAACGTTGAGTGAAAGGTTGTTGTTGTGATAACACCCAACCAGCTGATCTTGCTCCTACATGCCTCGTCACCAACTGAAATTTGTCCACAATAGTTATGTCGTTTGCAAACTTATACGTGGCATTTGACTGCATCGAGCCACAGTCATGGGTGTAGAGAGTAGAACAGTGGGCTAAGCACACATACTTGAGTTGCACCAGTGTTGAACGTCAGTGAGGAAGAGATGTTATTTCTGATCTGCAGACTGTGGTCTCCTAGTGAGGGAGTCAAGGACCCACTTGCAGAGGGAGGTACAGGGGTACAGCTTTAAAGTTTGTTGATTAGAACTGAGGGTATGATTGTGCTGAACGTTGAGCTGTAATGAATAAATAGCAGCCTGAACTAGGTATTACTACTGCTCAGGTGATCCCAGGCTGAGTAGAGAGCCAGTGAGATTGCATCTGCTGTAGATCTATTGCGGCAATAGGCAAATTACAGTGAGAGCACGTCCTTGCTTAAGCAGGAGTTGATTCTTGCCATGACAACCTTTCAAAGCACTTCATCACAGTAGATGAGAGTGCAACTGGGCGACAGTCATTGAGGCAGCTCACCCTGCTCTTCTTGGGCACTGGTATGACTGTCGTCCTTTTGAAGGATATAGGGGCAAGAATAAAACAACTGGGCAGAGAGGAACTAGCAGTGCAAGTTTGAGCATTAAAAGATTGTTCTTTCTAATGAAGTGCAGAAAGACAACGAGAGGTACAGCATGAAAACAGGCCCTTCAGCCCATATATTTACGCTCATCTCATTTTACTCTCCGCACATTCCCAACCAATTCACCCCCCCCACCAATCAGACCACTCATCTAAACCTGTGGCAATTTACTACGCCCAACTAATCTACCAAACCACATCTCTAGAATGTGCAAGGAAACAAGAGCACTAGAGCACCAGGAGGAAACTTATCTGGTCAAAGGGAGAACACGCAAACTCCACACATTTCTGATGCAGAAAGCCAGATACACCAATGGAGTTTAACCCAGCCAACTGAGAGTTACAGTTGGGAAGATCAAATGTAAAGAGACAGCAGTTTGTTAAAGGCCAAGACCCTTAACAGTGGCAACGTGCAGAACGATCTTAGGGTCCAAGCTCCAGAAAATAGCTAAACAGGTTGATAAGGTGGTAAAGACGCATATAGCATGATTACCTTTACCAGTCAAGGAAATGAGTCTAAGAGTTTGTAAGTAAAACTCTAAAGCTGCATCTGGAGTAATGTATTCAGTTCTGGTCACCCATTATGGGATGTTGAGGCTTTGGGGAGGGTGCAGAAGTTTACCAGGATGCTGTCTGGATTAGAGCAGTGGTCCCCAACCACCGGGCCGCAAAGCATGTGCTACCGGTCCGCGAGGAAACGATACGAGTCAGCTGCACCTTTCCTCATTCCCTGTCACGCACTGTTGAACTTGAACATAAAGTTGCCAACTGTCCCGCATTTGCCGGGACATCCCGTATATCGGGCTAAATTGGTTTGTCCCATACAGGACCGCCCTTGTCCTGTATTTCCCCCGCTAAGGTACAGCATTCCTATGAAACCATTCATGCTGAAATGGCATAAAGCGAAGAAGCAATTACCATTAATTTATAGGGGAAAGGTTTTTGAGCGTTCCCAGACTCAAAAAAATAACCTACCAAATAACACATAAAACCGAAAATAACACTAACACATAGTAAAAGCAGGAATGATTTGATAAATACACAGCCTATATAAAGAAGAAATAATGTATGTACAGTATAGTCGGGAAGATTAAGCCAAAACCAATTTGTGGGGAAATAAAATCGGCACATACATGCATGCACACACAGGTGCCCGCACAAGGCTTCGTGGTCATGGTAGTCCATCCTGGGGTAAACACAAGTGTCCCGGGATTTGACTGCTACTTTTGTCCCTTATTTGGGAGTGAGAAAGTTGGCAACCCTCACTGTAAAAGACATATTGAGGTGAGTTTAACCCTACACAAACAACCCCCTTCCCCCAGTCGGCCGGTCCACAGGAATATTGTCAATATTAAACCTGTCCGCGGTGCAAAAAAGGTTGGGGACCCCTAGATTCGAGGACAGATGCCATAAGTGATCAGACAAATTTGGGTCATTTCCTCTGGAGTGGCTGAGGGTAGACCTGATAGAGGTTTATAAGATGAGGCGCAAAGATAATGCAGACAGTCAGTATTTTTCCCCAGGGTTAAAATATCTAATAGCAGAGGGCATGCACTTAAAGTGGGGGGGGGATAATTTCAAAGGAGACATGCAGGACAAGTTTATCTTTAAACAGAGTGCTGAGTACATGAAATACGCTGCTCGGGATGGTAGAGGCAAAGTGATGCAAGAGTGCAAGAGGCTCTTGGACAGGCCCATTAATGCATAGGAAATGGAAAGAAGTTGCAAGTCTCACATTTCATTACTAATTTAACTAGTTTGGCACAAGCAGGTGGGTCAAAGGGGCCTATCTGTTTTATGTTCTATGTTCCACCCAAAATTACTTAAAATGTAGTTTTATTATTACAACAGCAGCCATCATCACAGATTAACTATCTAAGGATTAATATTGCTTCTTTTCAGAGCCCACTGCATTGTCTGGTGTTCACTGCTGTGAGCACCAGAATATAACCCATAATAGGATATTTCTAAACAGAAGTATAAAAAATCTTCACTGCCAGAATTGCAAAATTCAGATTTCATTAGCTCATCTACTTGGAGATATCATAACCAATTGTCTTTTAAGAATGAATGTGCTGATTATCAGAAGTGTTACAACCAATAACGGGCTGACTAGCTTTGATGACAAATCAAGACTCAGCAGTAGTTCAGCCTGACTAGACACATGAAGCTGACTGAATCCATAATGGATTCCCCACCAGGCTTAAGAATAGAAACTCACGCATTTTTAAGAATGAATGCACAAACTAAATCACAAAGGGCTCTGGCACATGACACAAAAGCCTGCTTGGAACCAAGCCCAGTGCCCCGCATGGAATGAGGCCCATACCATAATGCAGGCCACACTAATGGAATGCTGCATTGTTGGAGATGACAGCTTTCAAATGAAACATTAGACTGATAATTCATTTATTTCTCTTCATTGGGTATTAAAAGATACCATTCTAAAACATCCAACTTAAAGCTTTGCCCCTCAACTTACTTCAGCAGTACCATACAAATGGAATTTGCTTAAATAGCAGGCAAATGTTTAAAAAGTACAAAAAGTGATGTGAAATACTTTGATATGAAAGGTACAGTGCATTATCATTACCTTCCTGCTTTAAAACATGCCATTTATATTCATTACCAAATCTAGCACTCACTAATTTCCCAACCTTTCACCCAGTGAAAACCCAACCTTCTTGAATGGCTACAGTTGACATAATGAAAACAATTGCACATTGTTGTTAAGCACAGCATTCTAATCTTGTGACTTCAAGGTGATAACAAGCCATAGACCTGCTGCGCATCCTTGCAGGCAGTGGAGAACGAAGATTTGGTATGTGACAACTAAACTGCCTCAACCAGTTGCTGTAATGCATTCATTGGATTCTGCATATCCTAAGTGTGGCACAGTAGCTGTTGGGCAAATTGGGCAATGGGTAGAATGATGATGAAATTCAATGCTTTAACCTGCAGTGTTGTTAATCTTGTAGCTGCAGCCATACAGCAACATATATTTCATGCTCAGTGCAAGAAATATCTGCAAAACATCTCAAGGAATTTTAGGAAAACAAAAAATAGATACCACATCACCGGAGGCATTAGACAGATTTCCCAAAGCTTTGTTAGAGATGCATCTTGGCAGCCATGAATGGGGAAATAAACAGTAAGTTGATTTTGTAAGGGAAGTAAAGGCCACACCTGAAGACCTTGGCTGAAAAAGATGGATACTGGTGGAACATTTCAGAGGTGCTCAGGATGGTTGAATTAAAGTGTACAGTGACCTTGGAGAGCTTTATGACCCAAGGAGATTCTAGAAACTAGGGTGAGATATGGAGGGATTTGAAAAAAGACTGAGTTGTTTAATAGGGCAAGTTTAATCAGCAAAACATATACAGCAATGAGCAGAGGCGGTGGATGAACTCAACTTGGATGCTAACCAGTATTCAAGCTTCCCAAGGCTGGAAATATAATCAGCAGTCGGGGTGTGTAAAATCATTGAGGAAAACAAACGGAAGTGCCGAGGGTCCTGGCATGGGACTAGAACCCACCACCTTTGCCTCAGATGACAGCGCTATCTAACAATAGCTGGAAGCTTTGCTCCAAAACCCATGTTACTTAAACGGCATGACAAATCGAACCTTTAGTCTATTGTGAACTTAATATGTTGGGGGACTCATGTTAACAATGTTTATGTCATGAGGAAATAGCTAAACTGATCCTCTGGAGCTAGTCAAGATGTATTCTGTCTGCTCCCCTGCTGAAGATAGTCATGGCATTAGAAACTTATTCTGGACAACTTGAGATATTACAACTACATAAAAATGCAGTCTCTTAACACTGAATTACCATTTTAATATCTCTAAAAGAATATTCTACACATCAGCCAAATACAACATCTGCGGCCTCCAGTGAATCAAAGCATTAGTACTTTATCTTAAAATCAAATAGTGGCACTGAGCACTGAAGCAAATTAGTCTTGGTTAAAAGTTTAAGTTCCACCTGCTGGTTTAATAGATCACCTTAACAATTACACAGCCTGAAGCAGTTTAAACTATTAAAGAATGCTGAAATTAAACATGGATGAAAGAAAAAGTGGGTGATGTGGGAGAAGGGTTAGATTGATTTTAGAGTAGATTAAAAGGTCAGCACAATGTTGTGGGCTGTATTGTTCTGTTCTGTTTTCATTTTAAAAATGTCTGACAAAGGTCACTAAATTGAGATTTTACTTCCTCCAGACGCCCCCAACGTGAAAACTTCCATTTTCTTTTCTTATTGCATTCACACAGCATATTACACAATATGACAATAGTTTACAGTCAATGAAAAGCAACGCACACTGCAAGATTCCACAAGCAGTGCCTAGGAAATGACAAGTCACTAAAAATGTCATCCACTATACAAATATTGACAACACACATGAAACAACTTGTTCTTTAAAATAAGGCCATGGAATCTTTTGACAAACGATCAGCCTTGATCCAACATCTGAACTATGACAACAGCTATGACGTATTACTCCCTTTGTCGATTCTGCCTGCTCCAATCTATTGTGCGACTTGACCAACTCAGAAGCACGGGCTCCCACTTGTCTACCCAATCCAATCCTTACATCAATCACAATTAGGGATCCAACGATGTATCATTAAGACACTGCTCCGTATCCTTGTCAAGTAGAGTGAATTGAGAAAAAAAAAACACACGCATGGTTCAAACTACTTCCTATTTAGAACCAAGTCATGCTTCCCAATCAATTTTCTCACACTGCTTCCTGAAGACATCAGCAGATTGTTCTGTGATTTAATAGATATCATTTGCCCACACTGTAACTCAATCATTTCAAGATATATACCGTACTCGGCACAATTCATTGGCACCCACACAGCCTGCCAAATATTGCACCGGTCATCCTTCTCCATGAGTATGTCTGATCCTGCACCTCAGATAATTTTCTCTCTAAGCCTCTCATTTTAATGTACATCTGTCAATACATGAAACTGAGCAATACAGCACTCTGCAGCAAAGATACTGAATGACATTTCACAGTCCATGAGGCTCAGGCTAGACTGCCATTTGAGAAAGCTCACTGCCAACTGCCAAGACCTTTGGCAATCCGTGTTATGAATTCTAATTCTAAGTTCAACCCTCCATTCAGCACAAAACCAGAAACACATTTCCTTTATTTTAAAAACCTCTCGGGTGACAGGGTGGAGATACAAGGTGCTCCTTCCATCCACTAGCCTGCATGGCTAGCACCTGCTTTGCCCCCGATCAGGGTCATGTGAAGCTGTGGGAGCAGCCGGTGCACATCACAAATACTGGTATGTGACCACCAACAATCTCTGAAGAGTATCAATAATGTGTGGAGTCACCCATCTTGTAAAGACACTGCCCAGATGGCGGCAATGGCAGACGACTTCTGCAGAAAAATTTGCCAAGGACAATCATGGTCATGGAAAGACCATGATCACCTACATCATAAAAAACAAGTCTTACCACCAGACTTTAGAAATAACAATGCAGGGAAAGAGATAGTTGGCATTAAGTTGACTTGTACAAGACCCTTCATCTGCACTGGAAATTTCAACCACATCTGTTCTTCAAAACAATACTACCCACTCTTCATAAACATTATTTCATATACAGATAATGTAATATATCCATGAACGTGCTTAGAATTAAATTACATCACGACCACTAAAACCTCAATAACAACAGATATACCTACTACTTATGAGTGACAGATTTCTATCTCAAATAAATAAACCTTTAGGAAACAATGCAAAGAAAAGAACCTACTTCTCCCATATAACTTATAGTTACAAATAATGGAGCATTATGTTTCGACTTTAAAGTTTAGATCAATTCCTTTACTGTCCAAGTTAAACAAAATTAAACCAGAACAACAGGGTTTTACAGTGAGGAATAACGTACTAGAGAGCAAACATAACAAATTTAAAAATACCACTGTTAAAAAAAAAATCCTGCTTTAACTGGTAACTAAGTCTACCTGTGCCAGGTTTCCAATTCTGCAGCCAACAATGATTTAACCCACCATGCCTGCACTAGCATTTGGCAAGAGTTGTCTCATTCCCCCTATGCATATAACTAATTACCCCTTTAAAGTCACTCCTAAAGTTTGTACAAGATTTAAACTGGTCATTTAACTTAAAAATGTATATTAAACCATATTACATGTTTATCAAACTCACGCTCGCAAAATCATTCTAGAAGAATGAGGTGTGGCTTAAAATTAATGTTATTTTAAAGACGGGTGGCGAAGAACAATAACTAATTCCTGCTGAGACAAGAGATTGTGCAGATGCTGGAAACCTGGAGCAATACACAAAACGTTGGAGGAACTCAGCAGGGCAGATAAGGAAACGTTGCCTTCCCTCGATAGATGCTGCCTGACCTGCTGAATCTCTCCAGTATTTTATGAGAGTGAGGCTTGCCTAATTCCTGCTCTGCGCTTGGAACTTTCACCAGTTCCCACCTTTCTTTCAGGCAACCCAATGCAAATCTTTGCATCTTTTAAATATTTTCACAATCTGGATTTGCTATGAATTTTAAGATGTCAATAGAAAAAAGCTGTTCCAGCGATTTAAAAATAACCTCATTTTTAAGACAGTGAAGCGACTGAACAACCCAAGGACCGAACCCCAGATTGACTACAGCTGGAGGTATTTATATGAACCACCCCTCACCCACCCTCTGAAGCAGTGCAAGCAGCTGGAACTCAATGTAACGCCAAATCTGGCCCACGTGGGGAGGCCGGGGCCTCTCCTTCCTCACTGGGGAGGAAGAGCCCCAGTACCTCCCGAGGCCATGGGTAGGCCCCTCCAGGGGAGGGGGACATCACTGAAGCAGGGCAGGGACCACCCCTTCCACCGAGCTGGCTTACCTCGGCCTGTTTCCTGACGGCGTTGTCAGGGCTGAGGAGGTTGCTAAGCAAGAGGTAAAACTGCTGTTGCTCCGCCATTGAGCCGAGTGAGAGAGGGAGGGTGGGAGGGAGGGCCGGCTCAGCTGAACTTTGACACGTGGAACGCTGTAGCCCTGCGGCCAATAGCGAGCGGTCCCGGAGACGCCGACGTTCCCTGGGCGTCACCACGCACGGTGGGGCGGGAAGATCCCGTTGTCGGGCGACGGCGGCGCCACCCAGGCTGAGTGAGTGTTTTACCCGCGGAAGAACGCAAAGCCGCGCAGTGGGCGGGGAGGGGAAAATGCGGGAAATGACTGTGCATTCAGTGAGTGTGAGGCTCCGCCGCCGTTACCATGGAGACGCATTCTAGCTGCCGTTCAGGTGGTGGAGGCCGGATGTTCGTTTGGAAGTGCATGCGCAGTAGCAAGCCAGGACCCCCTCCTTGAGGGGCTAGCGGTGACGCCAGACGCGGTGAGCCCTGATTGGTCGAGACGCAGCGCGCCAAAATGACATTGCGCCCATTCAATACAAAACAAAGTAACTCCAGTGCAGTGATGTCATCGTAGTAACCGAAGCTTCCCTGGTGCCAAAGAACGCGGGAAATGGGTCTCTGCGGAATGAGGTTCCTGCCATCTGCAGGCGCTTTACAGAATTCCAGTTTGGTGACACGCACATCCTGCATGACAAAGTTCTGTCCCAGAAAGATGCGTATCACAACGCTCTCAAAAATCTAGGGGTATTCGCGGGACAAACACAAACTGCTTCTGGAAGATCACGAATGTGCTGAAAGGCCTATACAGAGTGGACGCGGAAAGGACGCTTACATTAGTAGGATCCGCGTGCCTGTCCTCAAAGTAAAGATAACGTCCGTTTAGAAATGAGATGAGATGGAATTTCTTCTTCCAGAGGGTGATGGAGCTGTGGAGGTTAAATCATTGGGTGTATTTAAGACAGAGATTCACAAACGAGAAGCACTGCAGATGCTGGAAATCAAAGTAACGCACACAAAATGCTGGAGGAACTCAGCAAGCTAGGCAGCATCTATGGAAAAGAGGAGACAGTCAACGTTTCGCGCCAAGACCCTTCATTAGGACTCCAGCATTTTATGTGTATTACTTAGACAGTGATTGATGAGTTTTCTTGTTTGGTATGGCGGTTAAGGGTTTATAGAAAGAAGGCAGGAAAATTGGGTTTTGAAAAAAAACCCATAATTGAATAGCAGAGCAAACTTGATAGGCCAAATAGACTTATTCTGTCCTTATGTCCTGCCTGAAATTAATCGGCCTCCCATCAGAAGCAAATTGTCATATTACTGGCTGAGGGGTGCATCAAAACTCTGTGTGCTGTAGGGAGGGACCACAGTCTAGAGTCATACCACCCCTGAACACTAAGGAAGTAGAACATAGAAAACCTACAGCACAATTCAGGCCCTTCGGCCCACAATACTGTACCAAACATGCCCTTACTTTAGAAATTACCCAGGGTTACCCATGGCCCTCTATTTTTCTAAGCTCCACATATCTATCCAGGAGTCTCTTAAAAGACCCTATCGTATCCGCCTCAACCACTGTCGCTGGCAGACGGAGCGGAGGTGCTCGACGAAGCGGTCCCCCAATCCGGTGCGGCCTCCTCTACATCAGTGAAACCCGACGCAGATTGGGGGACCGCTTCGTCGAGAACCTCCACTCTGTCCGCCGCAACAGACAAGATCTCCCAGTAGCCACCCACTTCAACTCTGCTTCCCACTCCCATTGAGATATGTCCATACATGGCCTCCTCTACTGCCATGATGTGGCTAAACTCAGGTTGGAGGAGCAACACCTCATATACCGTCTAGGTAGTCTCCAGCCCCTTGGTATCAACATAGAATTCTCCAACTTCCGGTAATTCCCTCCCCCTCCCTTCCTCTATCCCTATTTCACTCTGCCCCCTCCCCCAGCTGCCTATCACCTCCGTCATGGTTCCTACCCATTGTGTTCTCCCCTATTCTTTCTTCACCTTTCCTGCCTATCACCTCCCTGCCTCCCCTCTCCCGCCCCTTTATCTTTCCCCTTACTGGTTTTTCACCTGGAACCTACCAGCCTTCTCCTTCCCGCCCTCCCCCCACCTTCTTTATAGGGCCTCTGCCCCTTCCCTCTACAGTCCTGACGAAGGGTTCCAGCCCGAAACTTCGACTGATCTTTTCCACAGATGCTGCTTGACCTGCTGAGTTCCTCCAGCGTGTTGTGAGTGTTGCTAAGTACTGCCATGCAGGGTGCCCAAACTTTTACTTAGGGCTCTTTTCCTTTTTTGTTATTTTGAAACTGTAAAACGTGGAAGTAAAAAAGTTTTCTTGCTTAAAATATTAAAGAAATGTGTCATCTTTAACTTTATGCTTTTTGGAAATCAAGTCATCTTTTACTTGCTTAGCTATTCACAGTAACAGAAGTTTTGACCAGGGTGCCCAAACTTTTGCATGCCACTGTATTTCCTCTCTCTGTTTTGCACCAATGTCATTTATTTTGCACGTATGTGTCTGATTCGTATTCATTTATGTTAATGTTAACTTGTGTTTATCTTTGTAATGTATTGTGCTGTTGCTGCAAAAATCTAATTTTCGCTGGCTTTTATATCTTGTTGAGTACAAAAATGATAAACTTGAACCATAGCTCCAAGGGGAATATTTCCAGATGTTCTATCTCTGTAACTAAAACCTCTCATTCCTGGAATCATTCTAGTAAATCTCTGCAGCTTCCCAAGAGCCTTCAATTGCTTAAAGGTGTGGTGACCAGAAGTGAACACAGTTCTCTGGCTATCGCCAAGTCTGTATCAGAAGTAAGTAACTCATGTAAATAACTTCGGCTGTTTCTGGAGAAGGAATATTTTTCAGTCCCAGGGATTTAAATTTTAAATGAATACGATAATTACAACACGTAATAATCCCAAACTAATGCAAAGCAGAGTTAATATCCTAAATTCATTATAAGAAATAACAGAAACATTAAGTATTACAGTTACGGAACAATTACCTAAACGCTGTTAGAATTGGTTAGTTTGCATCATGATATCCTGTGAGGTACTTTGATCAGGATTGCACTTGCTGAGGAAAGGGAATAAATTCAACAGTAATTGAGAGGAAAGTTGTATAATACTTCAGCATGGTTAGCTGCGGATCTGTGGAGAAAGAATGGGGCGTGGAAGCACTTTGAAGGAGATGGCGTTGGCACAATGGGACAAGTGCTCGCTTTGCAGTAAGGTTCTATGTAATATAGTACTTCCTGTTTCCTGTGTTAAACCTCAACATGAATACACATGAGGAATAAGCTTATAAATCAATTAGTATTTATTTGCCAATTAAATCCCTGCTAAATTGAATGTAAGGGTGATATGAAAGTTCATAGATAATGAACAAAATATTGGTGATTGTAGCTATTACTTGAGAGTTGGTCTCTGGTACTGTTAATATGAACTTTAGGGTAATTTCGATATCATGAACTCTTGTTTTGTTCTACTCCCTAAAATTGTCAAAACTGAAGTTTGATTACTTTGATCTCCAATAAAGAAGTTAAATAAATCATTGATTTCTCCTTTCTCCTAATACCACTAAAAGGTGAACTCCATTTATTCCAGCAGTTCCCTTGACTCTTAGGCGAGCTTGAGAGTTTCTGTCAGATGAAATCAAGTTCCCGACTGATAATTGACGCTTTGTGCACGTGATGCACGTGCATTACAATAAACTCTGCTTTGACATCGGCATCCCATATGAAAAGCCTTTTGGAGAGAGTCGTGTGTTGAAAGTTCATCATCTCGTTAGGTCTGGTGGGAAAACAGTGAAAAGTGCACAACTGTTTTACATTGCATCATGATGCATTTAGCACTTTACTAATGAGATCCAGCAAAGTCCATGTCAGCTAATACCATGGGTTAGTATCTCGTTTCTGTCAACCCCCATTATTTGCCTGCACAAGGACACACATATTACACACACACACCCAATGACACAACACATGCAAGTGCATGTTTATGTAGATGTATTAAGTACATATTTTATAGGCCTCCAACGTTATTTAATGTGCTGAGCTTGTTTAAAAAGCATGCACATGTCTCACACTCATCTGTTGTCAAAAGCGTTAATTTTTGAAGAGACTTGTGGAAATGATTCTTCTCTGACCTCTGTTCGGGGTCATGATGTAGCTTGCATTCTTCATGATGAAGGCCATCAGATTGTCCAGGTTCTGAGGTGTGCTGTACTGCATCCAAAGAAAAGAAAGATAACCTCCTTTAACCTAGAATAAGAAGAGTCTCGGCCTGATATGTCGGCTGTTCATCCTTTTCCATAGATGCTGTCTGGCCTGCTGAGTTCCTCCAGCATTTTCTGCGTATCTCTTTAACCTGTAATAGATCAGTCATTTACTAACTGAGGCAACGCTTCATTGAGCACCTCCACTCCATCCGCCAAAAGCCGAGCTTCCCGATGACCAAACATTTTGGTAACGATTCCCATTCCTGTTCCGACATGTCGATCCATGGCCTTCTCTGGTGCCACAATGAGGCCACCCTCATGGTGGAGGAGTAACACCTTATATTCTGCCTGGATAGCCTCCATCCTGATGGCATGAATATCGATTCATGCTTCCTGTTTTTAAAAAATTCCCTTCCTCTCCGCTCTTCTTTAATTCCCCACTCTGGCCTCTTACCTCTTCTCGCCTGCCTGTCGCCTCCCCGTGGGTCCCTCCTCCTTCCTTTTCTCCTCTGGTCCACTCTTCTTTCCTGTCAGATTCATTCTTCAGCCCTTGGCCTTTCCCACCCACCTGGTTTCAACTATCACTATCCTCCCCCCCCCCCACCTTTTTACTCCGGCGTCTTCCCCCTTCCTTTCTGGCCGAGGAAGGGTCTCAGCCTGAAATGTCAACTGTTTATTCATTAAACTGCTTTGCCTGCTGAGTTCCTCTAGCAATCTGTGCATCTTGCTTTGGATTTCCAGTGTCTGCAGAATTTCTGGTGTTTTAGTCATCTCTACTGTTTAAAGATGATGCCTTGTGAGTAAGCAGACCTAATAGAGATAGAGCCACTCTTCAATATTACTCATAATAGTGGTTAAAGAAATGCCCTGGATTGTGTTACCAAGTATGACTTTAATATCCTGAATGTCACTTGATGAGAGAATTAGGATATAGCAGCTGATCTAATCATTCTGTAAAATGCCACATTTTTTTTCTTTAGAAGTTCAGTGTTCAAAGTTTTCAGCTCCACATCCCAATGATGTTTGGAGTCGTAGGTCACATTAATTGGTCACATTGGATGGCGTGGGCCCGCTTGGGCCAGAAGGAGCTGTATCTCCAAATAAAATTGGCTGCCTCACTCAGAGATACAGGAAATAGAAAAGAAATATCCAGCTGGTGCAATAATTTGTGAGAAAGGAACACTGCTGAATCAGAACAGAACAAGAATTTATCCAAGCCATGTGCTACCTAGAATTGAGATGCAAGAACAAAAGTCCTAATGCAGGGTTTCAGTCTGAAGTGTCATCATTTCCTTTCCTCCCACCGATGCTGTCTGAGGGCTTAAGGACCCCCAAACGTAGATGCGGCACAGTCGTGTAGTGGTCAACACAAAGCTTTACAGTACCAGTGACCTGGGTTCAGTCCCTGCCACTGCCTGTAAGGATGTTCTCACCCTGACCGTGTGGGTTCCCTCTGGGTGCTCCAGTTTCTACCCACAGTCCAAAGGCGTACCAGTTGCTAGGTTAATTGGTCATTGTAAGTTATCTCGTGGTTAGTCTGGGATTAAATCAGGATTGCTGGGCGGTGTGGCTCGAAGGGCCTATCCCGCTCTGTATCTCAATAAATAAATAAATAGATTCCAGATTGTTTATTGTCATTCTCTCGTACAAGAGTGGGGTTGGCTTGGGGGATTTAACTGTTTTTGAGTCTGGTGGTCCTAGCGTGGATGCTGCACAGCTTTATCCCTGTTGGGAATGGGACATACAGTCCATGGGTGGGTGGGATCCTTCATGATATTTCTGGCCTTTTTATGGCACCTTTCTGCCTGTGTGTGTGTGTATTACGAAAACAAACAAGCTCTCATAATATTGTTATAAATTCAGACGTCCAACATGCAGTGCCTTTAAAAAGTATTCACCCTCCCCCTTGGAAATGTAACCCTCAGGTTTGGTGGGCGGAGCTGGTCTAGGGGAAGACACTTTCCTGCATGCCAAACTTGTGAAATTTTGTTTGTGTCGATGCTGCGTGGTGTTTTCCCCATTACAAATCAGTGCCACAAAATAACAAACAGTACACCATATGCAATTAAACGATTTAGCTTTATAATTCTTAATTTGACTAGAGGGTTAGTAAAGGAATCAAAAAGAAAAGAACCCATTTTAATGAAACAGTCTAATGTGTACATTGAATCTCACGATTTCCCCCTCCGTTCATTCTCTATCGATTTCCCCTGGGCATCGTCGACTCCGGACCCCATTCCACGTCCACTCAGTCCTGCAGTCTATGACCTCGCCGTTCTGGCATCTTCTCTCTCCATCTTCTGTTGAACAAAAAGCCTGCAAATAGCTTGCTCTCGGGCACACACGAGAGAATAACTTTCCCCTCATTGGACGCCGCACATTCAAAAGCCCCCATTATCTCTAGTCATAACCCAAACACTGCTGCTACAGACAAACCATTACATTAGCAGTGAAACCTTTCCCAGGGCGTTACAGAAGTTTTCATGTTTTATTGCTTTACAACATTGAATCACAGTGGATTTAATTTGGCTTTACTTGACACTGATCAACAGAAAAAGTGTCAAAGTGAAAACAGATCTCTACAAAGTGATCTAGATTAATTACAAATATAAAATACAAAATAATTGCACAAGTATTCACCTCCTTTAATATGACACACCTAATCATCACTGGTGCAGCCAGTTGGCTTTAGAAGTCACATAATTAGTTAAATGGAGATCACTGTGTACAGTTAAAGTGTTTCAATAGATTACAGTAAAAATACACCTGTATCTAGAAGGTTCAACTGCTGGTAAGTCAGTATTCTGGCAAAAACCACACCATAAAGACAAAAGAACACTCCAAGCAACTCAGCGAAAAGCACAAGACAGGAAAATTTCCAAGTCAAAAGGTTTCAGTGAGATCCCCCCTCATCCTTCTAAATTCCAGAATACTCTGTCTTTTGTTTTTGCATTATGGAGAGAGGTTGAACAGTTTCAGACTTATTTCACTGGAGAGTAGGAGATTGAGGTGGATAAGATTATGAGGGGTATAGGTAGCGTGAATGTGCCTGGTCCTCTTTCCAGAGTTGGGGAATCAGGAACTAGAGGGCTTAGGTTTAAGCTGAGAGAGACGTATTAGGAACCTGGGGGACAACCTTTTCACCCAGCTGGTGGTCAGTGTATGGAACGAGCTGCCAGAAGAAGTAGTTGCAGCAGTTACATTATCAATATACACTCAGTGCCACTTTAATTAGGAATACCTGCACGATAATGCAAGTATCTAATCAGCCAATCATATGGCAGTAACTGGATACACTAAAGTATGCAGACATGGTCAAAAGGTTCAGTTACACACACACAAAATGCTGGAGGATCTCAGCTGCTCAGCCAGCATCTATGGAAATGAATAAACAGTGGACATTTTGGGCCAAGACCCTTCTTTGGGACTGAGAAGGAGGGGGGAAGATGCTAGATTTAAAAGATGGGAGGGAAGGCAAGGAGAATAGCTAAAAGGTGATAGGTGTTGCCTGGTGGGTAGGAAAAGTAGAGAGTTGGGAGGAAGGAATTTGATAGGAGAGGAGAGTGGACCATACGAGCAAGAGGAGGAGGAGGAGATCTACGGGGAGGTGATAGACAGCTGAGTAAGGTAAAAGGTCAGAGTGGAGAATAGAGGGAGTGGTGGGAAAGAAATTAGTTTACTGGAAGGAGAAATCAATATTCATGCTATTGGTTCGAGGTTACCCAGATGGAATATGAAGTGTTGCTCCTCCACCCTGAGGTGACTTCATCTTGGCACTATAGGAGGCCATGGGCTGACATGTTGGAATGGGAATGGGAATCAGAATTAAAATGTTTGGCCACCAGGAAGTTCTGCTTGGATAGTTCAGTTGTTGTTCAGACCAAAAAATCAGAATGGGGAAGAAATGTGATCTAAGTGACTTTGACCGTGGAATGATTGCTGGTGCCAAATGGGGTGGTTTGAGTATCTCAGAAACTGCTGATCGCCTGGAACTTTGCCACATCATAAAATTCCATTAGGTTTGTAAGGCATGACCAGCCCCTCAGAAAGACATGCTGATTATTCCTAATCAGATTATGCTTCTCCAAATATTTATAAGTTCTATCCCTATGAATTTTCTCTATTAATTTGCTCACCATTGAAGTAAGACCCGCTGGTTTATAATTTCCAGGGTTGTCCTCATTCCCTTTCTTGAACAAAGGAATAACATTTGGCACTCTCTAGTTCCACTCCTGTGGCCAGTGAGGATGCAAAGAGCATCACCAAGGTACAGCAATCTCTTCCCCTGCTTCCTGTACTAACCTGGAGTATATCTCTTCTGGCCCTGAAGTCTTATTGATCCCAATGTTTTTCAAAAGTTCCAGCATATTCTCTTTCTTAACTTCATCATCTTCAAGCATAGCAGCTTAGTTTACACTTCCTCACAAATATCAAACATTTGACTACAGGCAAATGTTTTCTCATCTATCCCTGATCAATCTTATCCTCACCCTAAACATCCTCCTGTTCTTCACATACATGTAGAATGCATTAGGATTTTCCTTAATCCTACTTACCAAGGCCTTCTCATGCTCCCTTCTAGCTCTCCTAAGTCCATTTTTCAGCTCCTCCCAAACTATCTTGTAGTTCTCGAGAACCGTGTCTGATTCTTGCTTCCTCAACCTTAAATAAGCCTCTTCCTTCCTCTTGACTAGCTTTTCCACAACTCCTGTCAACCATGGTTCCTTCACCTTGCCATTCTTTCCCTGCCCCTAAGTGGAGGGGCAGGTAATATTGAGGAAGCAGGGAGTCTGCAGAAGGACTTGGACAGAGTTATGGGCCATATAGGGACCAATGACATAGATAGGAAGAGGATGAGGTTCTGCAAACTGAGTTCAGGGAGTTGGGGGGTAAGTTAAAGGGCAGGACCTTCAGGGTTATGACTTCAGGATTGCAACCAGTACCACATGCTAATGAGGCCAGAAATAGGAAGATCATACAGTTTAAAACATGGCTAAGAAGTTAGTGTAGGACGGAGGGCTACAGATTTTTGGATCATTGGGCTCTCTTCTAGAGAAGATGGACTAAACTGGAGGGGGACTAATATCCTGGTGGGAAGGTTTGCTAGTACTGCATGGGTGCCGGTGGGGGGGGGCAGAGCAGTGTTTAAACGAGAGTTGCAAGAGGATGGGAACCAGAGTGCCAGAACAGATAGTGGAGTGATTGTAGAAACATGTTGTTAAGACCTCAGACAAAGTCAGTAATCAAAATGTTGAGCATGGTTGTAACTAATATTCTGAGCTACGTATATTTCAATGCAAGAAGTATTGCAGAAAAGTCAGGTGAGTTCAGGGCATGGGACAACATGTGGAATTATGATATTGTACACATTAGCAATACTTGGTTGCAGAAGGGGCAGGACAGAGATTCTGCTGATTTAGTTGCGACAGAGCGGGAGGGGTTAAAGGGTGGTGTTACTAGTCTGGGAAAATATCATGGCATTTCTCCCTCAGGACAGACTGGAGAACTCGCCTAGTGAGGCTTTATGAGTGGAACTGTAAGAAAGATTGTTATACTAGGTGATTTTACTTTTCCATATATTGACTGAGACTCCCTGAGAAGAGTCCTAAAGGATTCTACAGATATGTTAAGAGTAAAAGGATAGCAAGGGACAAAATTGGCCCTCTGGAAGATCAGAATGATTATCTATGCATGGAGCCAGAAAATGTGGGGGAGACCTTAGAGGGATTTATGCATTTGTATTTATTTGGGAGATGGACGCAGAGTCTGTAGAAGTGAGGCAAAGCAGAAGCAAGGTCATGGGCCCTACACAGATTACAGACAAGGGAGGAGGTGTTGCTGTCTTGAGGCTAATTGAGGTGGATAAATCTTCAGGGCTTGACAAGGTGTTCCCTCAGGGATGCAAGTGCAGAAATTGCAGGGGCCCTAACAGAGATATTTAGATCATCCTTAGTGACAGGTGAAGTACCGGAGGATTGGAGGATAGCTAATGTTGTTCTGTTGTTTAAGACAGGCTCTAAGAATAAGCCAGGAAACTACAGACAGAGCCTGGCATCAGCAGTGGGAATGTTAGGAATGTATTATAAGGGACTGGATATATAAGTATTTGGATAGACATAGACTGATTAGGAGTAGTCAGCATGACTTTGTGCATGGTAAGTCATTCCTTACCAATCTTATGGAGTATTTTGAGGAAGTTGCCAGGAAAGATGATGAAGGCAATGCTGTAGATATTGCCTACATGGACTTCAGCAAGCCATTTGATTGGGTCCTGCATGGGAGGTTGGTCAAGAAGGTTAGTTGCTCGGCATTTATTATAAGGTCGTAAACTGGAGTAGACATCGGCTTTTGGGAGAAGTCAGAGAGTGGTAGTAGATTATTGCCTCTTTGACTGGAGGCCTTTGAGTGGTGGAACGTTGCAAGGATCATTGTAAGGTCTGCTATTCTTTATCATCTGTATCAATGATCTGGATGATAATGCGATTAACCGGCTCAGCAAGTTTGTGGAGAACACTAAGATTGGGGGTGTAGTGGACAGTCAGGAAGACTGTCAGTACTTGCAGTGGGATCTGGACCAGCTGTAAAAATGGGCTGGAAAATGGCAGATGGAATTAAATGCAGACAAGGGCAAGGTGTTGCATTTCAGTAACAGAGGAGATTTAACAGGATGCTGCCTGGTTTAGAGAGTATGGGTTATGATCAGAGATTAAGGGAGCTAGGGCTTTACTCTGTTATTTACTGTGGTCTTAAGGTGTTATACTTAAATGCACGCAGCATAAGGAATAAGGTGGATGATCTTGTCGTACAGCTACAGATTGTCAGTTGTGATATTGTGGCCATCACTGAGACGTGGCTAAAGGATGCATGACTCTGGGAGCTGAACATCCAAGGATACATGGTGTATCGGAAGGATAGGAAAGTAGGCAGAGGGGGAGGCGTGGCTTTATTAGTAAGAAATGATCTTAAATCATTAGAAAGAGGTGATATAGGATCGGAAGGTGCAGAATCTTTATGGGTTGAGCTAAGAAATCGCAGGGGTAAAAGGACCCTGATGGCAGTTATATATAGGCCTCCAAACAGCTGCAGTGATGTGGACTACAAATTACAACAGGAAATAGAAAAGGCTTGTCAGAAAGGCAGTGTTATGATAATTGTTTGAGATTTTAACATGCGAGTGGATTGAGAAAATCAGGTCGTCACTGGATCTCAAGAGAGAGAATTTGTAGAATGTCTGCGAGATGGCTTTTTAGAGCAGCTTGTTGTTGAGCCCACTAGGGGATCGGCTGTACTGGATTGGGTATTGTGTAATGAACCAGAGGTGATTAGAGAGATTGAGGTGAAGGAACCCTTAGGAGGCAGTGATCATAACATGATGAGTTCACTGTGAAATTTGGGAAAGAGAAGCCAAAATCTGATGTGTCGGTATTTCAGTGGAGTAAAGGAAATTATAGTGGCATGAGAGAGGAATTGGCCAAAGTTGACTGGAAAGAGACACTGGCGGGAAGGACGGCATAGCAGCAGTGGCTGGAGTTTATGCGAGAAGTGAGGAAGGTGCAAGACAGGTATATTCCAAAAAAGAAGAAATTTTCGAATGGAAAAAAGATGCAACCGTGGCTGACAAGAGAAGTCAAAGCCAAAGTTAAAGCAAAAGAGAGGGCATACAAGGAAGCAAAAATTAGTGGGTGGGAAGACAGAGGATTGGGAAGTTTTTAAAAGCTTACAAAAAGAAACTAAGAAGGTCATTAAGAGGGAAAAGATTAACTATGACAGGAAGCTAGCAAATATTATCAAAGCGGATACTAAAAGCTTTTTCAAGTATATAAAGAGTAAAAGACAGGTGAGAGTAGATATAGGACCGATAGAAAATGATGCTGGAGAAATTGTAATGGGAGATAAGAAGATGACGGAGGAACTGAATGAGTATTTTGCATCAGTCTTCACTGAGGAAGACATCAGCAGTATACCGGACACTCAGGGGTGGCAGGGAAGAGAAGAGTGCGCAGTCACAATTATGGCAGAGAAAGTACTCAGGAAGCTGAATAGTCTAAAGGTAGATAAATCTCCCAGACCAGATGGAATGCACCCGTGTGTTCTGAAGGAAGTAGCTGTGGAGATTGCGGAGGCATTAGTGATGATCTTTCAAAAGTCGATAGATTCTGGCATAGTTCCGGAGGACTGGAAGATTGCAAATGTCACTCCGTTATTTAAGAAGGGGGCAAGGAAGCAAAAAGGAAATTATAGACCTGTTAGCCTGACATCGGTGGTTGGGAAGTTGTTGGAGTCAATTGTCAAGGATGAGGTTACAGAGTACCTGGAGGCATATGACAAGATAGGCAGAACTCAGCATGGATTCTTTAAAGGAAAATCCTGCCTGACAAACCTATTACAATTTTTTGAGGAAATTACAAGTAGTCTAGACAAGCGAGATGCAGGGGATGTTGTATATTTGGATTTTCAGAAGGCCTTTGACAAGGTGCCACACATGAGGCTACTTAACAAGATAAGAGCCCATGGAATTACAGGAAAGTTACATACGTGGATAGAGCGTTGGCTGATTGGCAGGAAACAGAGAGTGGGAATAAAGGGATCCTATTCTGGTTGGCTGCCGGTTACCAGTGGTGTTCCACAGGGATCAGTGTTGGGGCCGCTTCTTTTTACGTTGTACATCAACGATTTGGATTATGGAATAGATGGCTTTGTGACTAAGTTTGCTGATGATATGAAGATAGGTGGAGGGGCTGGTAGTGCTAAGGAAACGGAGGGTCTGCAGAGAGACTTGGATAGATTGGAAGAATGGGCAGAGAAGTGGCAAATGAAGTACAATGTTGGAAAGTGTATGGTTATGCACTTTGGCAGAAGAAATAAACAGGCAGACTATTATTTAAATGGGGAGAGAATTCAAAGTTCTGAGATGCAACAGGACTTGGGAGTCCTCGTACAGGATACCCTTAAGGTTAACCTCCAGGTTGAGTCGGTGGTGAAGAAGGCGAATGCAATGTTGGCAGTCATTTCTAGAGGAATAGAGTATAGGAGCAGGGATGTGATGTTGAGGCTCTATAAGGTGCTGGTGAGACCTCACTTGGAGTACTGTGGGCAGTTTTGGTCTCCTTATTTAAGAAAGGATGCGCTGGCGTTGGAGAGGGTACAGAGAAGATTCACTAGAATGATTCCGGGAATGAGAGGGTTAACATATGAGGAACGTTTGTCCGCTCTTGGACTGTATTCCTTGGAGTTTAGAAGAATGAGGGGAGACCTCATAGAAACATTTCGAATATTGAAAGGCATGGACAGAGTGGATGTGGCAAAATTGTTTCCCATGATGGGGGAGTCTAGTACGAGAGGGCATGACTTAAGGATTGAAGGGTGCCAATTCAGAACAGAGATGCGAAGAAATTTTTTTAGCCAGAGGGTGGTGAATCTATGGAATTTGTTGCCACAGGCGGCAGTGGAGGCCAAGTCACTGGGTGTATTTAAGGCAGAGATTGATAGGTATCTGAGTTGTCAGGGCATCAAAGGTTATGGTGAGAAGGCGGGGGAGTGAGACTAAATGGGAGAATGGATCAGCTCATGATACAATGGCGGAGCAGACTCGATGGGCCGAGTGCCCGACCTCTGCTCCCTTGTCTTATGGTCTTATGGTCTTATTACTCTTTGGAGAGAAGGAGGATGAGAGGAGACATGATAGAGGTGTACAAGATATTAAGAGGAATTGATAGAGTGGATAGCCAGTGCCTCTTCCCCTGGGCACCACTGCTCAATGAACATGGCTTTAAGGTAAGGGGTGGGAAGTTCAAGGGGGATATTAGAGGAAGGATTTTAACTCAGAGAGTGGTTGGTGCCTGGAATGCACTGCCTGAGACAGTGGTGGAGGTAGATACACTAGTGAAATTTAAGAGACTACTAGACGGGTATATGGAGGAATTTAAGGCAGGGAGTTATATGGGAGGCAGGGTTTGAGGGCCCAAAGGGCCTGTACTGTGCTGTACTAGTCTATGTTCTATGTTCTATGTAAGACCAGCCAGGGTAGGTCTTACATGGTGAATGGTAGGGCACCGACGAGCAGCGCAGAACAAAGGGATCTGAGAATTTAGGTCCATAATTCATTGAAAGTCGCGGCACAGGTAGTTAGGGTAATGAAGAAACCTTTTGCTACTTTGGCCTTCATATATCAAAGTATTACATCTAGGAGATGGGTCTTTTTCACCTACCTACAGGAAAGATGTAAATAGGTTTGGAAGAGTACAGAGAAAATTTACAAGGATGTTAATTGGACTAGAGGACCTGAGACATAAGGAAAGATTGAATAGGTTAGGACTTTATTCCTTGAAAAGTGGAAGATTGAGGGGAGATTTGATAGAGGTATACAAAATTATAAGGGGTATAGATAGGGTAAATGAAAGCGGGCTTTTTCCACTGAGGTTGGGTGGGACTACAACTAGAGGTCACAGGTTAAGGGTGAAAGGTAAAAAGGTTAAAGGGGAACATGAGTGGAAACACTTCACTCAGAGGGTTGTGATAGTATGGAACGAGCTGCCAGTGAAGATGGTGCATGCAAACTTGATTTCAACATTTAAGAGAAGTTTGGATATATACTTGGATGATAGGGGTATGGAGTCCAGGTGCAGGTCGATGGGTGTAGGTAGCTTAAATGTTTCAGCATGGACCAGATGTTTCTGTTTCTGTATTTTTCTAGTTCTGTGACTCCTCCAATCGAAGTGTGGTCTCGTCATGATCATAGACTGACGTGTGGAATTAAAATGGGTGGCTACTGGGAGATCTCGCCTTTTTCTGGCCGACAGTGTTAGGTGCTTGACGAAGCGGTCATCAATATCCCTGATATACATGAGGCCACACCGGGAGCACCGGATACAGGGAATGATCCCAACAGACTCACAGGTGAAGTGTCACCTCACCTGGAAGGACTGTTTGGGGCCCTGAGTGGTAGTGAGGAAGGAGGTGTAGGGGCAGGTGTAGCACTTGTTCCGCTTGAAAGGATAAGTGCCGGGAGGGAGATCAGTGGGGAGGGACGAATGGACAAGGGAGTTTTGTAAGGAGCGATCCCTGCGGAAAGCAGTAAATGGAACGGAGGGAAAGATATGCTTAGTGGTGGGATCCCACTGGAGATGACAGAAGTTATGGAGAACTATGTGCTGGACACAAAGGCTGGTGGGACAGTAGGTAAGGACAAGAAGAACCCTACCCCTGGTGGGGCGGAGGGAGGATGGTCTGAGGGGCAGGTATGCACAAAGTGGAAGAGATGCAGTTGAGGGCAGTGTTGATGGTTGAGGAAGGAAAGCCCCTTTCTTTGAAGGAAGAGGACATCTCTTTAGTTCTGAAACGAAAAGCCTCATCCTGCGAGCAGATGCAGTGGAGACAGAGGAATCGAGAGAAAGGGATGGCGTTTTTACAAGTAGCAGGGTGGGAACAGTATAGTCCAGGTAGCTGTGAGAGTCCGTGGGTTTACAATAGACGTTAGTAAATAAGCTGTCTCCAGAGAGAGAGACAGAGAGAGCGAGAAAGGGGTGGGAGGTGTTGGAAATGGATCAGATAAATTTGAGGCCAGGGTGGAAGTTGGGGGCAAAGACGAAGACAACGTGCTTCGCACGGGTGCAGGAAGCAGCACCAATGTAGTCTTTGATGTAGCGCAGGAAAAGTTGGGGAGTGATACCAGTGCAGGCTTAGCAGACAAAGTGAAGGAGAATCCTAAGGGATTTTACAGGTATGTAAAGGGCAAAGGGATTGCTAGGGACAAAATTGATCCTCTGGAAGACCAGAATGGTAATCCATGTGTGGAGCCAAAATAGACAGGGGAGATCTTAAATGTATTATTTTTGCATCTGTATTTACTCAGGCGATGGATACAAAGTCTATAGAAGTGAGGCAAAGCGGCATCAAGTTCATGGACCCTGTACAGATTACAGAGGAGGAGCTGTTTGCTACCCAGAGGCAAATCAGAGCGGATAAGTCCCCAGGGCTGACATCGGTTGTGGGAAAGTTATTGGAAGGTATTCTCACGGACCGGATATATAAGTATTTGGATTGACATGGACCGATTAAGGTTGGTCAGCATGGCTTCATGTGTGGCAAGTCATGTCTAACCAATCTTATAGAGTTTTTTGAGGAAGTTACCAGGAAAGTAGATGAAGGGATGGCAGTGGATGTTGTCTACATGGACTTTAATAAGGCATTTGATGGGAGGCTGGTCAAGAAAGTTAAGTCGCTTGGTATTCAGGATAAGCTAGTAAATTGGATTAGATATTGGCTTTGTGGGAGAAGCCAGTAAGTGGTCGTAGAGGGTTGTCTCTCTGACTGGAGGCCTGTGACGAGCAGGGATTGGTGTTGGGTCCTTTGTTGTTTGTCATCCATATTAATAATCTGGGTGGTAATGTGGTTAAATGGATCAGCAAATCTGCAGATGACACCAAGACTGGGGGTGTAGTGAACAGTGAGGAAGGATATCATGGCTTGCAGAGGGATCTGCATCAGCTGGAAAAATGGCAGATGGAATTTAATGCAGAAAGTGTGACATTTTGCACTTCGGTAGGACCAACGAAGGTAGGTCTTCCACAGTGAATGGTCGGGCACTGAGGAGTGTGGTAGAACAAAGGGCTCTGGGAATACAGGTACATAATTCATTGAAAATGGCATCACAGGTAGATAGGGTAGTAAAGAAAGCTTTTGGCACATTGGCCTTCATAAATCAGTGTCTTGGGTGCAGAAGGTGGGATGTTATGTTGAAATTGTATAATCCTTTGGTGAGGCCTAATTTGGAGTACTGTGTGCAGTTTTGGTCACCTATCTACAGGAAAGATGTAAACAAAGTTGAAGGAGTACAGAGAAAATTCAGAAGGATGTTGCTGGGTCTGGAGGACCTGAATTATCAGGAAAGACTGAATTGGTTGGGACTGTACTCTTTAGAACATGGAAGACTGAGAAGTGATTTGACTGAAGTATACAAAATTATGAGGAGTATAAATAGGGTAGACACAAGCAGGTTTTTTCCTTGGAGGTTGGGTGGGACTACAACTAGAGGCCAACGGCTTTAGGGTGAAAGGTGAAAAGTTTAAGGGGAGAATGAGTGGAAACTTCTCTCAGAGGGTCGTGAGGGTGTGGAATGAGCTGCCAGCACAAGTGATCCAAGTGAGCTCGATCTCAACATTTGGATAGTTTGGATAGGTACATGGCTAGTGGGGGTCTGGAGAGCTATGGTCTGGGTGCAGGTCGATAGGAGTAGGTAGTTTAAATCGTTTCAGCAAGGACTAGATGGGCTGAAGGGCTTGTCGCTTTGCTGTACTCATTGAGGCTTTTGTATGCCAGAGATCTGGTGTGAAATTATGAACCAGATTTGGAATTGAATAGGAGAAAGAGGAGATGAAAAATGACAAGAAAATCTTGGTGGTTGTTGTGTATTTAATATTTTAATAATATTTGAGTAAACTTGTATGTATATTGTTTGATTAAGCATTCTTAATCATTTAAATAATTTGTTGTGCGTTTTATGTAAAAATACATTAATTTCTTATGTCATCACGCTTCCACGTGATACGTGCACGCCTTGTTTAAAGTAAAGACGAAGTTACACCCATATTTTTGGACTCGCTGTGTCTTTATTTGAATTAATTAAATGTTTGGAAGTTATAAAATATAACAGTGGTGCCAGGGACAGCAGCCAGTGGGGCCTCTTGGAGAGGAGGTCTTCTTAGTTTGTGTTGAAAATGAGAGCAGAAGCAATGGATTAAACAGATTGTCCTTATGTCTAGACTGCTCCTCGCCTGATGAGTAAAATGTGTGTCAGATAAAGACAGCTGATGGATTAGAAAACACTGCAGATGCTGGAAATCGGAAATAACACAAAAATCGTGGATACCCTCAGCAGCGCAGGCGGCATCCGCAGCGAGTTGACTTTTTAAGTCAATAACCTTTCATGAAAACTCAGAGTTGATGAAGGATTTTCAACCTGAAACATTAACTCTGTTTCTCCTGCTACAAATGTTGCCTGGCCTATGAAATGTCTCCAGTATTTTCTGTTTCCCACTAAAATATCGATTAATTTTGAACACCATCACTACATTCATAACAGCAATATTTACAGATTATTAGGAATTGTGCAACAAACAATATGCTGGAAAATCTCAGCAAGTCCAGCAGCACCTGGGAAGAAAGAATTTGTTGATGGCTTGGGTTTTGATCTGAAACATTGACAACTCCTTACCTCCATCAGATATTACTTGACCCATTGAGTTTTCCCAGTAATTTCCTTGTTGTTCTTTTTTCCACAAGTGCAGTTTCCTGTGTCTTCTTTATTAGCTCTGGTGCCTGCTTCATATAACCATATGACCATATAACAATTACAGCACGGAAACAGGCCATCTCGGCTCTTCTAGTCCGTGCCGGCCTGTGACTGTTGAAGATTACTAACCTCCAACACAGCAGCAAACTCTGAGTTCTACTTTGGCTGGCTGTCGAATGCTCCTCACGCTTTAAATCTTGCCATTTTGCAAGTACGATCTAAAAAACATTTCCGCTTCTAGAAATAAGATCAAGGGCAAGGAAACAAATCTTATTACACATATACGAACAAATAAAATTAAACCTACTGAACCAAAGCAAGTGGACCCACTGTCTCACAGCTCCAGTGACCCAAGTTCAGCTTTGACTTCTGGTGCTGTCTATGTGACGTCTGCACATCCTCCCTGTCAATATGAGGGTTCTCCTCGGATGATCCAGTTACCTCCCACCACCCAAAGATGAACAGGTTATTTGGTCATTGTTAATTGCTCCAAGGTGAGTGGTAGAATCGTGGGTGGAAGTTGATAGGAATCAGAATCAGAATTATTATCACCGGCATGTGTCATGAAATTTGTGAACTTAGCAGCAGCAGTTCAATGCAATACATAATAGAGAAGGAAAAAAAAGTAAATCAATTACAGTATATGTACATTAAATAGATTTAAAATCATGCAAAAACAGAAATAATATATATTAAAAAAGTGACACACACAAAAAATGCTGGTGAACGCAGCAGGCCAGGCAGCATCTATAGGAAGAGGTACAGTCGACGTTTTGGGCTGAGACCCTTCATCAGGACTAACTGAAAGAGATAGTAAGAGATTTGAAAGTGGGAGGGGTAGGGGGAGATCTGAAATGATAGGAGAAGACAAGAGGGGGAGGGATGGAGCTAAGAGCTGGAAAGTTGATTGGCAAAAGGGATATGAGAGGATCATGGGACGGGAGGCCTAGGGAGAAAGAAAGGGGGAGGGGAGCCCAGAGGATGGGCAAGGAGTTATAGTGAGAGGGACAGAGGGAGAAAAGAGAGAGAGAGAGAGAGAGAGATAAAGATAAAATAAATAAATAACGGATGGGGTACAAGGGGGAGGTGGGGCATTAACGGAAGTTGAAGAAGTCAATGTTCATGCCATCAGGTTGAAGGCTACTCAGACGGAATATAAGGTGTTGTTCCTCCAACCTGAGTGTGGCTTCATCTTTACAGTAGAGGAGGCCGTGGATAGACATATCAGAATGGGAATGGGACGTGGAATTAAAATATGTGGCCACTAGGAGATCCTGCTTTCTCTGGCAGACAGAGTGTAGGTGTTCAGCGAAACGGTCTCCCAGTCTGCGTCGGGTCTCGCCAATATATAGAAGGCCGCATCGGGAGCACCGGACGCAGTATATCACCCCAGCCGACTCACAGGTGAAGTGTCGCCTCACCTGGAAGGACTGTCTGGGGCCCTGAATGGTGGTAAGGGAGGAAGTGTAAGGGCATGTGTAGGAGTTGTTCTGCTTACAAGAATAAGTGCCGAGAGGGAGATCGGTGGGAAAGGATGGGGGGGACGAATGGACAAGGGAGTCGCATAGGGAGCGATCCCTGCGGAAAGCAGAGGGGGTGGGGAGGGAACCTCTTCCTATAGATGCTGCCTGGCCCGCTGCATTCACCAGCAATTTTTATGTGTGTTGCTTGAATTTCCAGCATCTGCAGATTTCCTCGTGTTTGTGGTATTAAAAAAGTGAGGTAGTGTTCACTTTTTAACATTAACAGGTTCAATATCCATTTAGTAATTGGGTGGCAGAAGGGCAGAAGCTGTTCCTGGGTGTGTGCCTTCAGGCCTCTGTACCTCCTACCTGATGGTTACAATGAAAAAAGGGCATGCCCTGGGTGATGGAGGTCCTTAATAATGGATGCTGCCTTTCTGAGACACCGCTCCTTGAAGATGTCCTGGATACTCTGTAGGCTAGTACGCAAGATGATGCCGATTAAATTTACAACCCTCTGCTGCAGCCCCCTCGTACCAGACAGTGATGCAGCCTGTCAGAATGCTCTCTACTGTACATCTATAGAAGGTTTTGAGTGTTTTTGTTGACATACCAAATCTCTTCAAACTCCTAATGAAGTATAGTCGCTGCATTGTCTTCTTTATAGCTGCATTGATATGTTGGGATGAGGTTAGGTCGTCAGAGATCTTGACACCCAGGAACTTGAAACTGCTCACTCTCTCCACTTCTGATCCCTCTATGAGGATTGGTGTGTGCTCCTTCACCTTACCTTTCCTGAAGTCCACAATCAGCTCTTTCATCTTACTGACGTTGAGTGCAAGGTTGATGCTACAACGCCACTAGTTGGTATATCTCACTCCTGTAGACCCTCTCGTCTCCATCTGAGATTCTACCAACAATGGTTGTATCATCAGCAAAGCTATAGATGGTATTTGAGCTATGCCTAGCCACACAGTTATGGGTATAAAGCGGGTAGAGCAGTTGGCTAAGCACACACCCCTGAGGTGCTCCAGTGTTGATCGTCAGCGAGGAGGAGATGTTATCACCAATCCGCACAGATTGTGGTCTTCGGGTTAGGAAGTCGAGGATCCAATTGTTGAGGGAGGTACAGAGGCCCAGGTTCTATAGGTTATCATTCAGGATTGTGGTAATGATGGTGTTAAATGCTGGGGTGTAGTTGATGAACAGTATCCTGACATAGGTGTTTTATTGTCCAGGTGGTCTAAGGGCATGTGAGAGCCATTGAGATTGCATCTGCCATTGACCTATTGTGGCAATAAGGCAAATTGTAGTGAGTCCAGGTCCTTGCTGAGGCAGGAGTTCAGTCTAGTCATGACCATCCTCTCAAAGCATTCCATCACTGTGGGTATGGGTACTACTGGGCAAAATTCATCAAGGCAGCTCACATTATTCTTCTTAGACACTGGTATAAGTGTTGCCGTTTTGAAGCAAGAGGTTAAAAATGTCCTTGAATGCTGACATAGGTGCTGGTTGGCACAAGTTTTCAGAGGCTTACCAGGTACTCCACTGGGGCCTTCCGCCCTGCGAGGGTTCACCCTCTTTAAAGACAGCCTAGTATCGGCCTCCGAGACAGAGATCGCAGGGTCACTGGGTGCAGCACAGATCTTCACAGCTGTAGTTATATTCTCCCTTTCAAAACGAGCATTGAAGATGTTGAGTTCATCTTGTAGTGAAGCATCACTGCCATTCATGCTATCGGGTTTCGCTTTGTAGGAAGTAATGTCTTGCAGACCCTGCCAGAGTTGTCATACATCCAATGTGCATCCAATGAGGGGAGTATATTCTTTACTATTTAACTGAGTCATAAATGCACATTATCATTTGTTAATGTATTTGTGATAATATTATTTTATGTGTTGTGTGTGAGTTTAATGTACTGTGTTGAGCATCCTGGTCAGGAGGAACATTGTTTCATTTAGCAGTGTACATTGTCATGTGTGAAGCCAAGCAGAGCTGCAGAACAGATGATGTTAATGAGAGAGATAACGAGACAACAGAGAGCCATTCAAAATGCTAATAAGAGAGAAGAGAGAGATAACAAGAGCGAGACACATAATTTATTATGTGATGTCTGCCACAGACAGATTGCTTTGAACCTGAACTGTTCATTAACAATCTTGCTGAGACAATAGGAAGTGTGAAGTTTGATGGACAGGTGATACCCCATCAGGGGTATAAAAATAGCGGGTTTGCTAAGACACGACACACACGCCACGAGACCCTGGAAAGAGCATTGCGCCCCACAAGTTGGTGGGAGTTTGGAGGACCGATCGCGGGAATCGGTCAGAGGCTCACAGGGTGTAAAGGTACGACTGGTGAGGACCTGTTGTGTGTCCACCCTTGCCTGGGTGCCAGGTTCACCACGGAAGAACGGTCGCATCCGGAACGGAGGGGTCACAGTCGGTGACCACAGCGGGATCAAGAAGGCATTGAAAGGTTTGCCTGATACCTCAACTGTATGTATGTATGTATGTATCTATCTATCTATCTATCTATCTATCTCCTCCACCGCCCCCCCCAACGGTACAACAACAGTGATTACTTCGGACTACACTAGACTGAACTGAAGTCTGCTTCACCTTAAGACCGATCATTTTACCCCTAGACTGTGATAGAGCTTGGTTGATTCCTATTACCCTATTTCTGTGTATATGAGTATACTATCATTGCTAACCTGTTACATTTATATCCTTGCAGTTAGTGTACTGTATTACTTATTTTTGTTAATAAAACTTTATTAGTTTCTAGTAATCACAGACTCCAACGAGGGTTCCATTTCTGCTGGTTTGACAACCCAGTAACGGGGTACGTAACAACATGTATGTGGCTGAAAGACAATAAACAAACTTGAACTTGAACTTGAGGGGACAGAAGTTTATAGATGATGGAATCTGTCAGGAGAGGAAGGAATGCAGGACCAAGTCAGGTGGGAAGGGAAGATGGGAACAGTGTGGGGGTAGGTGGGGAGGGGTCAAATGGAAGAAAGTGTGGACGATGGACAGATGGAGTAGTTAGAGGAGGGGGTAAAAACTGAGCGATAGGGTGGGGTTGGTGTGAGTGTCTATAGGAGGAACTGGATAGATAAGGAGGAGAGAGAAAAGGGACAGGGCAGACCAGGCTACTTGATATTGGAGAATTCAACAGTCATGCAGTTGGGCTGTAGACTACCCAGGGGAAATACGAGGCACTGTTCCTCAAGGTTTCATCTGGCCTCATGCTGGCAGTGGACAGACAGGTGAGTTTGGGAGTCAGGAGGGGAATTAAAATGGCTGAAGATCCCAGCATCTGCAGTGTCTAGTGTCTTGGGCTCATACTTCTATCCTGGGCCCTACGCAAAGAAGGCACACCAGCTGCTCCACTTCATTAGGAATTGGTGGCGATTCTCTATGTCACTAAACATTTTTACAGATTTCCACAGCTATACAGAGGAGAGCATTTTGACTGGTTGTATCTCAGTTGCTATGGAGGGTCAAATGCACAGGATCACCAGAAGCTGGAGAGGGGTTGTAGACTCAGCGAGCTCCATCACAGGCACAACCCTCCCCACCATCGAGGATATCTTCGAGAAGCGGTACCTCAGAAAGGTGACATCCATCACTCGGGACCCTCACCATACAGGACATGCCCTCTTCATGTTACTACTATTGGGGAAGAGGTGCAGGAGCTTGAAGACACACACTCAAAGATTTAGGAAGAGCTTCTACCATCAGATTTCTGAATGGTCCATGAACTCTACCTCATTATTACTTTTTTTGGCATAATTTTTTAATTTTCAATCAAAATCAAATCAAGTTTAATTATCATTCGAGCCATACATAGATACAGCTAAACTAGACAGCAATCCTCAATTTTGTAATTTATAGTAACTTTTTTATGTCTTGCACTGTACTGCTGCCAGAAAACAACGAATGTCACACCATGTAAGACGTGATACTAAACTTGATTCTGATTCGGATTCTCCACACTGAGATGGCCGTCAGGTCAAAAGCTGCTTGCATTATGGCTCCGGTCCTCCTGGGGGCGCACTTGGCACTGGAATTGGCAGCTGTATTATTAGCGGTGCGGCAGAATGGGAAGCAATATATCTTTGTCACACCAGCTGAGGAGCTTGACAACTACCCCTAAAGGGCTCCAATGCGTCAATATGAATAGTAAATGACTTTCATGCACTCTGACATCAGCGATTACAGGAATGAATAAGGGAGCAGATGAACTGCAGTCTATGATAGACCCTGGGCTGTTGGAATCAATGCAAGCATAGATTGTGTGTGGGCCAGTCTAAGCTGATGTAGGGACCAATCTTCATGTAGCTAAACAATGCACTTGCCTCGCAAACTATTGATCTCCAAAGATTAACTTAATTAGCAACCTTTGACCTTGAGCCTTTGAAGAACTATTTAAGCAGCTTTTAGTTTCACATGACTGCTTCTCTGCAATTATTGCCACCAGTAATTGTAATCTTCCGAAAATCATAAAGATACAATTGAGCTTAATGGCAGAAACAAGTGACGGGTCAAAAAGAACAGGGAAATGTTCTTAACTTGTTCTAGTGTCAATGACCAGAATAGAGAAAACTAATGGATGCGGCAGTTAGGTGTTTCTAGACTAAAGAATTGTGAAAGAGAGGTGGGGGAGAGGGAGGGCAACACAGAGAGAGTGATTTCTTCCCCAGGTGAAGTGGGGGTGGGGGAGAGGAGAGACTCCCTTGGTGAAGGAGTGAACAAGGGGCCAAGCAGCTTGGTACTGATGACAGGAGGCCCATCTTCATGCAGAGCCTGGGGCGCACTCCAGAAAGATGCAGTCGAGATCAAATAGAAATGACAAACTGACTCTGACAGATTTTTATCAGGCAACAGTATTGAGTATCACGTGTGCAAGGTGCATGGATAAAATTTCACAATAAGCCAGTGACAGCCTCACTGGATGACAAGACACAGCTCTAACTTGTATTTCCACATGTCTAAGGAGGCCATTCAGCCTCTCAAGTCTGTGCCAGCTCACAGAGCAACCCATAACCTACTAATTTCACCTAATCTTCTCCCATGTCCGTCAATTCTACTTCACTTACACACTAGGGACAATTCATAGCAGCCAGTTAACTTACCAGTCTGTAAGTTATTGGGATGTGGGAGAAACTGGAAGGGTAGCTCCCAAGGTTAGGATTGAGTCTGGGTCACTGGAGTTGTGCCACTACATCGTCCTGTAACTATTCTGAAACAGGGATGTAATGCAAATCGTTAAAGATTTAAAGATGAGCTTTATTTGTCACATGTACATCAAAACATACAGTGAAATGCGCCATTTGCGTTAACGACCAACACAGTTTGAGGATGTGTTGGTGACAGCCCACACGTGGTGCCCTGTAACCAGTGCTAATATAACATGTCTGCAATTTACTAACTCTAACCTGTGGGTCTTTGGAAACTGGAGCACCTGAAGGAGACCTACAGACCTACATGGACATAGGGAGAACGTACAATCTCCCTATCGACAGTGGTAGGAGTAGAACCCCATTCGCTGACACTATAAAGCATTTAGCTAGCCACTGTGCGGTCAGTTCAATCCTCTACCCTCCCACACGACAGCACACACATGAAGACTGTGGCCAGTCTCAATGGTTTCCACTCATAGGGTTCTCACAGCACTCGTCCAGCAGGAGCTCACACTCAGGAAAAAGTAAAGGCATTGCCTTCCTTACCACCCTCGCCCAAGGCACAAGAACCAGTAACCACACTCCAACTACCACTGGGGTTAAAATATTAACTTCGTTTCACTCTCCACAGATGCAAAAGGATCATAGAAAACGATCCAATCCATCATTAAACAAGCCATCCAGCCGGGATAAAATAATCTCAAGTCATTATTCCGAATCAGAATCAGGTTTAACGTCGCTGATGCTTGTTGATTTGTCACGGCTACTTTACCTGAATTTGGATAGTTTGAGGAGTGTGGTGTTACCTGGTTGGATTTTTACATACACCGCACATAGATTGATGTGTAGCCTCTTAGAAGGTGGGTTGCCAGAGTTTTCCATCACACATTCTGGTTGCCCCATTATAGGAAGGACGTAGAGGCTTTACAGAGGGTGCCGAAGTGGTTTATCTGGACTGCAGGCTATGTGCTGTAAGGAGAAGTTGGACGAACTGTATAAGATTATGAAAGGCACAGATAGACAGCCAGTGTCTTTTTCCCCTAGTGTCAAAATGTCTTTAACACCAGAGGGTATGCTTTTAAGGCAAGAGGGGGAAAGTGCAAAGGAGATGTTTAAAAAAAAGCACAGACAGTGGTGGGTGCCTGGAAGGTGTTGCTGGGTGTGGTGGCGGAGACAAATATAATTGAGGTATTTAAGAGGTTCTTACATGACTATGCAGTGATGGAGCGATATGGACTTGAAATTACAGGCAGAAATTACTTTAATTAGTTCAGTACAACATCATGGACTGAAGACGCATTCCTGAGCTATACTATGTTGTGTGTTCTAAAGAATGATTGACACTCAGCGTGGCTTCACCACTAATGGTATGGGCCCATTACCCTGGAATGACTGTGAATTGATTGAAAAACTTTGAGATGATAAGTGCTGACAGCTCAAAGAAACCTATTCAGCAATATTTATCTTGATCTTAGGCGACACGTGAGTTTTACCTAATGATAACAAAAATGAGAAGTTCATTCATACAGATTTTTGAATAAAACTTTGTCACAAATAGAGAAAAAACATTTCCCTCCTTAGCCTGTCACCATGCCGGAACTCCTAAAAATTTCTCCAAATGTTTACTTTTCTGCAAGAATGAGAACATAAGCAGTAGAAATGGAACAGGAAACACGCCCATTTTCACCCCAATTCCAAAGGGACTGGAAGATACAAAAGCCTAACATTGCACGTGCTGGAAACCTGAAATAAAAATAGAAAACTTGGCAGATTCCAGAAGGCCCAGACAGATGGACTGGAAAATTACAGACTGCAAAGAGAAACAGAAATAAATGAGTTACCTGGAAGAAAGGTTATTTTTTCTTACACCCATATCCTTTACTTTAACAAAAGCAGGAATTGGGAGATGTGAGTGGAGGTGTGATCATGCAGCAGAAAAAATGCAAAACACAGCTCACTTCAGGAAACGGTTAGACCATGTGCAGGAACAGGCTTAGGTTAAACATAAACCCAGACTCTGTAACTAAAAGGTGATTGAAAAGGCAACTGAGATGGATTGATCTGCCCTGATTAGCCTTCAGGAAGGAAATATACATGGAAGGGGGAAAGAAATGAGGACTGGAACCATTGCAGTTTATTTTAATGTCCTATGTAGGGTGTGAGGTGCAAGGCCAAAATTTGTTCTCATCTTCAGTGCCGTTGAGAAGACAGAGGTGAATCACCTTTTCGAAGTTTCACAGCTATTCTAAAGAAAATATTCTCTGAACGCGTTGGCAAGGTGTTCCAGGAAGTAAACCCAATGATGATGACAATACCGTATATTTTAGTTGGCACATGCTACATCTGGTGCAAGAAGCAAAATGCTGAAGTTAATAAATCAATTGAAGCTAAATTTGCTGGGTTGTCCTGGGTGATGTTACATTGTTGGAGCTGCACTCACCCAGGCAAGTGGAGGCACAATGGACTCCAGAAAACAAACTGGCAGGGGGGCATCTGCGGAGTGAACTGGACAGTCATTCTTTCAGGTCAAGATCCATCATCAGAATTGAGATCTCTGTCTGGATGAAGGCAAGTGTATCCTATCACACTCATTGAAGTCACTGAAGACTGGTAAAATCCCCAAGGGCTGGAGATGGGCTAATGTTCTCCCAGTATGCAAGAAGGGTGACTGCACTGACCCTGATAACTATAGCCCAGTAAGCTCAATGTGTATCGCAGGCACGATAATGGAAACAATAATAAAGAGTAAGATGGAAAAGCAGCTAATAAAAACAGGCTTGTTAGCAGAAAGCCAACATGGGTTCAGAAAGGGGAAATCATGTCTTACTGATATGCTGGAGTTCCATGAAGAGGCAACTAAATTTATGATAACAATAGTGGTTGATATAATTTACTTGGACTTTCTGAAGGCTTTGGACAAGGTACCCCATGAGAGGTTAATAATCAGATTACAAGAGGTAGGAATTCAGGGAGCGAATGTAGAACTGTCTCAAAAGCAGAAAACAAGTTACGGCGAAAGGATCATTTTCACACCTAGAAGATGTTAAAAGTCTGGTTCCACAGGGATCGGTTTTGGGGGCCACTGTTGTCTTTAATTTACACTAATGATTTGGATAAGCACATAACGAATAAACTAGTGAAGTTTGCCAGTGACATAAAATTAGGGGGACGGGCTGATAACATTCAGGCAGCAGAATCAATACAGTTAGATCTAAACAAAATCCAGATGTGGGCAGGTAAATGGCAGATGAAGTTTAATGTAAGTAAGTATAAAGTCTTACATATAGGAAGTGGAAATACTAGATATAAATATACAATGGGTGGGGGGTGGGTCTTGAGTTAGAAAGTGGACTGTGTGAGAGGGATTTGAGCATCCTGGTAGACTCATCACTATCAACATCCAGACAATGCACAGAAGTGATGAGGAAGACTAGTAGAATGTTGGGCTATATAATGCGCTCAGTGGAGTTCAAGTCTAGAGACCGTCCCCTTAAGCTGTATAATGCACTTGAGGCCACACCTTGAGTACTATGTACACTTTTGGTCTCTATATTTTGTGAAGGATGTAAAGGTACTGGAGAGTGTTCAGAGAAGGGCAATTCGATTCATTCCAGGTCTGCAGGGTATGAGCTACGAAGAAATTTTGAAAGAATTAAATCTTTTCAGCCTACGTAGATGTAGAATGAGAGAAGACATAATAGAAGTGTTCAAAATCCTTAAGGGTATAAGTAAAGTGGATGCCAGCTGCTACTTCAAAATTAATCCATCAAAGAGGACATGGGGACATAGGTGGAGGCTGGTTAAAGGGAGATTTCAGACTAACATCAGGAAGCATTCCTTTAGACAGCGAGTTGTGAACGCATGGAACAAACTACCTAGTTGTGTAGTTGAGAGTGTCACCTTAGAGACTTTCAAATCTGATCTTGATAGTTATTTCAATACAACATGTGAAAAGGAATTTGGCAAGCTTTGTTGGGTTGATAAAAGTTGGCTAGTAATTTTTGTGGCAGGATAGCTCTCCTTAAGCACCTCAGGTAGTATAGTGGCTGTTGTGCCTTCCCTACTTTTGAGGTTGTGTTGACGGACCCAGAGAGCTCCTTGGTGATGTTCATCCCTAAAAACTTGAAACTGAAGATCCTTTCCGCTACCTCACTATTTATGAATAGTATCTAGCTAACAATAAGCTAATTATAACCTCTGCTTCCATGACATATGTAAAGATTTCTGCTTCAATAACTAAACTCTGCAGAAGGATATCTCACTTGACGTTTCTCTGTATTGGTGTATCTTCCCTGAGACCCTTGTGCTGCCTCCCCAAAGTAGGAGGAAATAACTCGTGACCTATATCACAGAGTTAACAATCTTTGATTAATCTACACTTCCCCTTTCTTCTGCGGCGGAAATAAATCAGGAAGTTCAGTACCTAGATACAGTGTCATGCCCCTGCAAATACCTGAACTGGACATTCTTAATGGATTCAATGTGCATAAAATGCTCTTACCAATCTTTGGAGCTAAATTATCTGTTTTCCCCAAGTCTTGAACTTCAAGGAATTATCTACAAAATTCTAATTCGAAGTACTGAGTTCTTCCTGCTGTTTATATGCTGCTTTAAGACTATAGATGTGGTTCAAAGTTTAAAGTAAATTTTGTTATCAAAATACATATATGTCACCATATATAGCCCGAAGATTGATTTACTTGTGGACATATTCAGTAAATCTATAGAATAGTAACTTAACAGAACCAATGAAAGATCAGAGTGCAGAAGACAACAAACTGTGCAAATGCAAATATAAATAAATAACAATAAGTAATAACAAATAACAATAAGACAGAGATGGTAAGAATTGGAGGAGATGGCAGTTGTTTGCGTGGCTGAGGAGTTGGTGCAGGGAGCAGGGATTTAGATTTTTAGATCATTAGGATCTCTTCTGGGGAAGGTGGGACCTGTACAGATTGGATGGGTTGCACCTGAACTCGAGGGGGAGCAATATCCTTGCAGGTAGGTTTGCTAGCATGGTTCGGGAGGGTTTAAACTAATTTGCGAGGGGGATGGGACCCAGAGCGATGGAGCAGTGACAGAAGTGCATGGAGTAAAGCCAGATCTAACATACAGAGAGGCTTTGAGGAAAGAGAAGCAGAATAAACAGTGTAAAGACAGTAAGGTAGAAGGGCTGAAATGTGTGTACCTCAATGCAAGAAGCATCAGGAACAAAGGTGATGAACTGAGAGCTTGGATACATACATGGAATTATGATGTAGTGGCCAATACAGAGACTTGGCTGGCACCAGGGCAGGAATGGATTCTCAATATTCCTGGATTTCAGTGCTTTAAAAGGGATAGAGAGGGAGGAAAAAGGGGAGGAGGGGTGGCATTACTGGTCAGGGATACTATTACAGCTACAGAAAGGGTGGGTAATGTAGCAGGATCCTCTTTTGAGTCAATATGGGTGGAAGTCAGGAACAGGAAGGGAGCAGTTACTCTACTGGGGGTATTCTATAGGCCCCCTGGTAGCAGCAGAGATACAGAGGAGCAGATTGGGAGGCAGATTTTGGAAAGGTGCAAAAATAACAGTGTTGTTATCATGGGTGACTTTAACTTCCCTAATATTGATTGGCACCTGATTAGTTCCAAGGGTTTAGATGGGGCAGAATTTGTTAAGTGTGTCCAGGATGGATTCCTGTCACAGTATGTGGACAGGCCGACCAGGGGGAATGCCATACTAGATCTAGTACCAGGTAATGAACCGGGTCAGGTCACAGATCTCTCAGTGGGTGAGCATCTGGGGGACAGTGACCACCGCTCCCTGTCCTTTATAATTATCATGGAAAAGGATAGAATCAAAGAGGACAGGAAAATTTTTAATTGGGGAAAGGCAAATTATGAGGCTATAAGGCTAGAACTTGTGGGTGTGAATTGGGATGATGTTTTTGCAGGGAAATGTACTATGGACATGTGGTCAATGTTTAGAGATCTCTTGCAGGATGTTGGGGATAAATTTGTCCCGGTGAGGAAGATAAAGAATGGTAGGGTGAAGGTGACAAGCCTTCATGGGTGACAAGCGAGGTGGAAAATCTAGTTAGGAGGAAGAAGGCAGCATACATGAGGTTTAGGAAGCAAGGATCAGATGGGTCTATTGAGGAATATAGGGAAGCAAGAAAGGAGCTTAAGAAGGGGCTGAGAAGAGCAACAAGGGGGCATGAGAAGGCCTTGGCGAGTAGGGTAAAGGAAAACCCCAAGGCATTCTTCAATTATGTGAAGAAAAAAAGGATGACAGGAGTGAAGGTAGGACCGATTAGAGATAAAGGTGGGAAGATGTTCCTGGAGGCTGTGGAAGTGAACGAGGTCCTCAATGAATACTTCTCTTCGGTATTCACCAATGAGAGGGAACTTGATGATGGTGAGGACAATATGAGTGAGGTTGCTGTTCTGGAGCATGCTGATATTAAGGGAGAGGAGGTGTTGGAGTTGTTAAAATACATTAGGACAGATAAGTCCCCGGGGCCTGACGGAATATTCCCCCGGCTGCTCCACGAGGCAAGAGAAGAGATTGCTGAGCCTCTGGCTAGGATCTTTATGTCCTCGTTGTCCACGGGAATGGTACCGGAGGATTGGAGGGAGGCGAATGTTTGTTCCCTTGTTCAAAAAAGGTAGTAGGGATAGTCCGGGTAATCATAGACCAGTGAGCCTTACGTCTGTGGTGGGAAAGCTGTTGGAAAAGATTCTTAGAGATAGGATCTATAGGCATTTAGAGAATCATGGTCTGATCAGGGACAGTCAGCATGGCTTTGTGAAGGGCAGATCGTGTCTAACAAGCCTGATAGAGTTCTTTGAGGAGGTGACCAGGCATATAGATGAGGGTAGTGCAGTGGATGTGATCTATATGGATTTTAGTAAGGCATTTGACAAGGTTCCATACGGTAGGCTTATTCAGAAAGTTAGAAGGCATGGGATCCAGGGAAGTTTGGCCAGGTGGATTCAGAATTGGCTTGCCTGCAGAAGGCAGAGGGTGGTGGTGGAGGGAGTACATTCAGATTGGAGGATTGTGACTAGTGGTGTCCCACAAGGATCTGTTCTGGGACCTCTACTTTTCGTGAATTTTATTAACGACCTGGATGTGGGGGTAGAAGGGTGGGTTGGCAAGTTTGCAGACGACACAAAGGTTGGTGGTGTTGTAGACAGTGTAGAGGATTGTCAAAGATTGCAGACAGACATTGACAGGATGCAGAAGTGGGCTGAGAAGTGGCAGATGGAGTTCAACCTGGAGAAGTGTGAGGTGGTACACTTTGGAAGGACAAACTCCAAGGCAGAGTACAGAGTAAATGGCAGGATACTTGGTAGTGTGGAGGAGCAGAGGGATCTCAGGGTACAGGTCCACAGATCCCTGAAAGTTGCCTCACAGGTGGATAGGGTAGTTAAGAAAGCTTATGGGGTGTTAGCTTTCATAAGTCGAGGGATAGAGTTTAAGAGTCGCGATGTAATGATGCAGCTCTATAAAACTCTGGTTAGGCCACACTTGGAGTATTGTGTCCAGTTCTGGTCACCTCACTATTGGAAGGATGCGGAAGCATTGGGAAGGGTACAGAGGAGATTTACCAGGATGCTGCCTGGTTTAGAAAGTATGCATTATGATCAGAGATTAAGGGAGCTAGGGCTTTACTCTTTGGAGAGAAGGAGGATGAGAGGAGACATGATAGAGGTGTACAAGATAATAAGAGGAATAGATAGAGTGGATAGCCATCGCCTCTTCCCCAGAGCACCACTGCTCAATACAAGAGGACATGACTTTAAGGTAAGGGGTGGGAAGTTCAAGGGGGATATTAGAGGAAGGTTTTTTACTCAGAGAGTGGTTGGTGCGTGGAATGCACTGCCTGAGTCAGTGGTGGAGGCAGATACACTAGTGAAGTTTAAGAGACTACTAGATAGGTATATGGAGGAATCTAAGGTGGAGGCTTATATGGGAGGCAGGGTTTGAGGGTCGGCACAACATTGTGGGCCGAAGGGCCTGTACTGTGCTGTACTATTCTATATTCTATGTTCTATGTTCTATGTTCTAATAAGAACATGAGATAATGAGTCCTTGAAAGTGAGATTATTGGTTGTGTGAACATTTCATTGCCGGGGCAAGTGAGGTTGAGCGTAGTTATCCCCTTTTTATCCAAGAGCCTGATGGTTGAAGGGTAGTAACTGTTCTTGAACCTGGTGGTGAGAGTTATGGGGCATTCTACCTGATTGCAGCAGTGAGGAGAGAGCATGACCTAGGTGGTGGGGATCTCTGGCCATGGATGCTGCTTTCATATGGCAGCGGCCTATGTGGATGTGCTCAATGGTCAGGTGGGTTTTACCCATGTTATCCATGACCTTTTGTAGGATTTTCTATTCAAAGGCATTGGTGGTTCCACAGCAGGTTGTGAAGCGGCCAGTCAATAGACTCTCCACTATACATCTACAGAAGCTTGTCAAAGTTTTCGATGCCATGCCGAATGTCTGCAGACTCCTGAGGAAGTAGAGGCACTGCTGTGCTTTCTTCGCAGTTGCACTCACACACTGGGTTCAGGATAGGTGCTCAGAAATAGCAACACCCAGGAGTTTAAAGTTGCTGACCCTCTCTACCTCTGATCCCCTGATGAAGACAGGCTCATGGACCTTTGGTTTCCCTCTCCTGAAGTCTATGATCTTTGTGTTACTCCCCATCCCACTTTCTCCTGCTGTAGGGGATCCAGCGGAAATGCATGATTGCAGATGCTGGAATCAGGAACAAGACAAAATCTGCCAAATAAATCCAATGGGCTGAGCATCGTCCCTGACAGGGTTTTGATCTGAAATGTTGACAACTCCTTCCTTCACACCCAAACAAGCTGGCCGACCTGCTGAATTCCTCTAGCAGACTCTTCAGTGCTTGGGGATCCAAAGTCATAGTTGAGTTTATTGCCATTTGCACAATACATGTATGCTCAAGTGCAGTGAAAAACTTACTTGCAGCAGAATCATAGGCTACCAAGATCATTAAAACAGCATTCACAAGAAAAACAAACTAACTATAAATTAAGCACACATTTTACAAGAAAAAAATCAAATTAGAATTTTAATAAAGACAACTTTAGTGGAAAGTGATCAGAGTGTTAGGATTTTGCCAGTTGGTTCAAGAACTGAGCGGTTGAAGGGAAGTGGCTGTCTGGAGCATCTGTACCTCCTGCCTGTGTTTAAAATCTGATTTCAAAGTTGCCCCTGATTATCTTCGGTATTGATAACTTTAATGCACCGTGGTCCTCCCTTTGTGGTGTTCATTCTCTGGTTGTACATGGGGTCCATCTTACATGGCATGAACTTCTCATCACTCAGCCTGAAACATCAATTCCACCCCTCCATGTCATAAACTCTGTAATCCTCACTGCAAGCTGAGTGCATCCTTAATTACACTTCCTAAAGCATCCATTCCTGTGACAGGAAACAGACAGTCTCAAACTCCTAGTGTTTTGTGTGCACTGTGCTGTGAGCTTCAGATCAGAAATTTCAGAAGGCCTTCAGTTCAACTTCAGGTCAGGAAGAGGCTTCCCTATCACTCTAGTCAGTGATTATACCAATCTATATATTTGTCAGTGACACCACTATTATTGGTAGAATCTCAGAAGGAAATGAACGAGATAGATCAGGAGTGAACTACCCTTCCCACCATCAAGGAGGTGTCATCCGTCACTAAGGAACCACACCATCTGGGACATGCCCTCTTCTCATTCCTGTGTTACGAGAATACACATAAAATTAAGATGTTTGCTGGCCTGGGCTAGCATCAGTGGCATCAGCAGTTGGTCTGCCACCTGCCCTCAGGGGAAGGAGAGATAAGGAACAATGGAGCAGCGTCTGGAGATGTGTAATGAAGGGATGTGGGAGGAAGAGCTGTCTGGAGCGGCTCCCCCCTTTGAGCCCTGAACTGTTTGAAGTGATGGACAGGCGATACCCCAGCAGGGGGATAAAAAGGGACAGGTTCGCTAAGACACACACACACGCCACCCGAGGTAACGAGACCCTGGAAGCGGTGCGCTTCTCACGAGTGGGTGAGAAGTCCCAGACAACGACAAGGGTGGAAAGGTACGATCAGCGGGAACCCGGTGTGTGTCCGCCCTTGCCTGGGTGCCGGGTTCACTGCAGAGGATCGACCGCATCTGGAGGAGGGGTCACAGTCGGTGACCTCAGGTGACATCACCAAGGACCTGCCCAAAAGCTGTTTGTGAGCCATCTGGCTGGTCTGTGAGTGAAGCCGTTCTGAATGATCAGTTGTTCCTATTCTATGTCTCTCTCCCCCCACCTTGTCCATCGCCATGGCAACGATTACTGCGAACTGAACTACAAACTGGACTGAACTTTGAGTCATTTTGAAATTGGTCATTTAACCCCTAGACAACGATAGAGCTTGATTGATGCTGTTATCTTAATTCTGTGCACATGTGTGGTTATCATTGTTGAATTGTTGCATTTATTATCCTTTCGATTACTGTGTTGCTTGTCTCTTTAATAAAACTTTCTTAGTTCTAGTACTCCAGACTCCAACTGAGTGATCCATTTCTGCTGGTTTGGCAACCCAGTTACGGGGTACGTAACACCTGCCATCCAGGAGCATGAGGACCCACATTCAATGATTCAAAAACAGCCTCTTCCCCCCGCCATCAGATTCCTGAATAGCTCATGAACACTACCTCATTATTCCCTTTCTCCTGTACTATACGTTTACTTTCATAATTTATAGATGTTTATGTCTTTACACTGCTGCCATGAAACAACAAATTTCACACCATACGTCAGTGACAATAAATCTTCATCTGATTCTAAAATGTTGCTTCTCTGCATCATTATGTTCCCAGCATTGATGTACACTGGCATTGGTTCAGTAATACTCCCATTTAAGAACTCTACCCTGAAGTTCCCTCCATGGTCTGGGTACCCTATCTCTGTAGTCTCCTTCAGCCCTCTGACCCATGGAGATTTTTGGATTCTCTCAGTCTTGCTATGTGCAGCTGCACTTTTAACAGCCAGGACTTAAACTCCAGAATTCGTGCTTAAAGTCCCTCTGCTTCTCTCTCCTCCTTTATTAGCACTGGGATATTATTGTCACATGTACTGAGATATAGTGAAAAACTTATCTCGCGTACATATCACAGATCAAATCATCAGAATATGCATTGAGATAGAACAACAACAATGCAGAATTAAAAGTGTTACAGCTACAGAGAAAGTGCAGTGCAGGTAAACAAGGCAGATTGTAAGGTCAAGAGTCCATCTATTGTACAAGAAGTCCATTCAAGAATCTGATAACAGTGGGGCAGAAGCAATCTTTGAACCGTGTGGTACACACTTTCAGGCTTTTCTACCTTCTGCCTTATGGAGGAGTGGAGAAAGAAGGTCTGGAGTGGCTGGGGTATTTGATAATACTGCCTGCTTTGCTGAGACAGCGAGAGGTGGGGACAGAGTCCACGGATGTGTCCACAATTCCCTGCAGTTAGAATTATGCATCAAAAAAATGGTAAAGATTGATAGGGTCATGCCAAATTTTAGTCCTTTGAGGAAATGGAGGCATTGGTGTGCTTTCTTGGCCATAGGATCTAGGTGGTAGGGCCAGGACCACCAACACTAAGATCCACCTTCAACCCAACCTCCTTTAGCAAGATTCCTTCACTTTCTCCATATAATCCACAGGTGAGTACACTTCCAATTGATTATTATTACTTCTACAAAACACTTTGAGATAATCTTCTCACATAAAGGTGTTGTCGTAGAGTATTTCACTAAAACAATGCAGTGACGAACACATGGATTGGCTGCATGGTCAGAGTCCCGTATGTACTTACTGTGTGTGTACAACTGATCCTATCCGCACAACGTGAACCATGGACCTGGCTACGCCTCAGGTCAACCTTCAGAGAGCTGGGTTTCATCCTGACCTGGAGTTTCCCTCTGATCAGTGGGTTTCCTCTGGGTGCTCCAGTCCCCCCTTTTAGTATTTCCAGTTTGTGGACTGCAATATTCTCATTTTAGTCTGGTGACGTGCTAGTTTACTGAGCTCAGACACTGGGGCTTCCCAACTTTTCCACTCAGATCCTTGCAATAAAGGAGATTTCAGGCGTTTCATTAGCTGCTTCTCTCCACGGTCTGAGACTGCTTTGAGCTTGAGTGATGGAGGTCTCCATTTATGCTGCCCAGTAAGAGTTAAAACACAGCCTTGAGACACCTTGCTGCAGAAGTGCTTGCGCAAGACCTCTGGAAGTTCAAAGATTAAAATTTCCTGAATCTAGGAATACCCCTTGTTGTCAAACAAGGATTTTTGGAAAACAGGAAGCAGATTTTCTGTTGATAACAGAAGCCAATGTGGATTTGAAAGACTTTGGGCCTTCAGATTGATATTTTGAAATTTTGTACCATTAATTCAAAACAACATTCAGAGGGACGGGATGTAGAGAGTCATTTCCTTGCATTGTACTGCTGCTTAAGGTCAATGGAGAGTCTGAGTGGAATATTCCAGACGGGGCATTGTTACACTAGGAGGCATTATAGTTAACCCTTTCGTTGCTACCACACTTATTAACAGCAAATGAGAAGACTTACATTTGGATGGACACCTTCAAAAACTATGTGCATTTTAAGACTTTCATTCAACACTGGGGAATGCGTAGCCATATAGGAAATTGATACGTTGGTATCAAGGCACTGCAAAAAACTTTGCTTTGCATGCCATCCATAGAGAACATTTCAAAATATAAGCACTTTGAGGTAGTACATGGGAAAAGCAATAACAGAGTGCAGGATAAAGTGTTACAGTTATGGAGAAAGTGCAGTGCAGGCAGAGTCATAATGAAGTAGATGGTAAGGTCATGGGTCCATCTCATCCTAACGGGGGGCCATTTAATAATCTTACAATTTAATTGGAGAGAATTATGGAGAGTTCAAATTATGGAGAGGTCTGTGTTTCCCCACTGAAAAGTCAATGACTCTTAGCTCCTTGGTGGTCTACTAGCTCAATGAAAGTAGTACGATGGATGTAATATAATAAACAGAAACTTAAGAGACTGCAGATGCTAGAATCAAAAGTCTTGATGTAGGATTTTGACCCAAAATGTCAACAATCCCTTTCCTCTCACAGATGCTGCTCAACCTGCTGAGTTTCTGCAGCAGGTTGTTGGTTGTGTCAAATAATAAATAATCGGCTAGGATAACAGAAGCAGAAGAAGATAGGAACTTGCATAAAAATGCAGAGGTAATAAAATCAACACACAGAAAAAATGCAGGTGAACGCAGCAGGCCAGGCAGCATCTCTAAGAAGAGGTACAGTCTACGTTTCGGGCCGAGACCCTTCGTCAGGACCAACTGAAAGAAGAGCTAGTAAGAGATTTGAAAGTGGGAGGGGGAGGGGGGGATGTCAAGGCCTTAACCTCATTGCCCCATGACAGCTGTTTAAAGTTCTCCAGAAAGTTCCGCTCACTCTGCTCCTTCCTCATGCCCCCCAGTAAAGTCTTCCCTTCCTGATTTTCTCTGATTCCCTTTAGAAAGTCCCCATCAAATCTGCTTGCAGCACTTTCTCAGACGGTGCGTCCCAGAACACTACTCCCCGTAAGGAAAAGTTTGCTCACCTTTGCTCACTTCCTCTGTTGACTACCTCTGCTCCCTCTCTCAAACTCTTGCAACCACATTGATGCTAAAGTTCTTCTTTTGTTGTGATAAATGACTTGTAGAAAGGAAATGCTCAGAGCGTGACATCCAATTGCTAACGAAACAAAAACTTGAATCGGTTCCAAATACCAATCCTAACTTTAGCTTCTCAAGGCCAGATTGCAAAAACTCTACTCTGACCTGTACATACACACACGCACATTCACACATGAAAGTCATCTCTCCGCTGAAGAATAAAACCAAACATTTCTGATTAAATCACCAAGCATCATTCAGAGATGCTCCTCCGGGGCTTTTGTTTTTCTTGGATAGGTGCAGTTCCTTGAGTGGTTAATTACCCTGGATAAGTCAGCAATGGGTTCAGTAGGTGGATTATTCCTTTATTCCATCAGGATGTGATCCCAACGTTCCACCCCGGTGCTTCCAAAGGAGATTCCAGCCAATGGATTGTTGAGAAGAGCAGTCACTCCTGGAGCGTAAGAAACACACTTGTCAGTTTGCACAAAACAAGCCCGCAAAGGCAGGAAGGTGATAATGATGGAATATTTCACTGATCTTGGTCGCAATAATATTGGTCCTTTCCTTCTGCTAACAGTGAGCACACCATAGCCAAAAAAGCACACCAGAACCTAACATACCCTCTGTAACTCTCACTTCGGCTAGTGGCTTAATATAGCGGGTGATAGCCCCCGGCCCGGCCAAACTTAAGAAATCTCCTTTGGGTGGATGCTGCGCGGTATGTCCCCTGTTACAAATCAGTACCCTGAAATAACAAACTGTACACAATATGCGATTAAACGATTAAGCTTTATAATTCTTACTTTGACTATATGGTTAGTAAAGAAACAAAAAAAAGGGAAAAAAAGGGCCCAATCTTATTAAACAGTCTGCTGTGCATTGTTGGAGCTCACCGATGAGCTAATCTACTGTCGCGATGAGGCCACACTCAGCTTAGGGGAGCAACACCTTATATTCCGTCTGGGTAGCCTACAACCTGATGGTATGAACATCAATTTTTCAAACTTCCAATAATGCCCTCCCTCCTTCACCATTCTCTATTCCCATATCCCTCTCTCACTTTATCTCCTTACCTTGTGCATCACCTTCGTCTGGTGCTCCTCCCCCTCTTCTTTCTTCCGTGGCCTTCTGTCCTCTCCTACTAGATTTGCTTTTCTCCAGCTCTGTATCTCTTTCACCAATCAACTTCCCTGCCCTTTACTTCACCCATTCACTCTCACCACCCCACCGGTTTCACCCATCACCTTGCCTCCACCTTCTTACTACAACCCCTCATCTTTCTTCTCCAGTCCTGATGAAGGGTCTCGGCCCGAAATGTCGACTGTACTCTTTTCCAGAGATGCTGCCTGGCCTGCAGAGCTCATCCAGCGTTTTGTGTGTGTTGTGAGGTAGAGGGTGACAACATGCTGTGCAGAGTTTAAATTCCTTTGTGCGCTAGTCGCAAAAGATGTGTGCGTATGCACATGCGCACACCTTAGAGGAAACATTGCCAGATCCTCTACTTCCTCAGAAGGCTGAGGAAGTTCAGCATCTCCCTGATAACCCTCACCAATTTTTACAGATGCACCATAGAAAGCTTCCTATCTGGATGCACCCTGTGGCACGTGCTCTGTCTGTCACTGTAGGAAACTGCAGAGAGTTGTAAACTTAGCCCAGTCCATCGCACAAACCTGCCTCTCTCCAATGACTCTGCCTATTCTCCTACTTCAGATGGATCACTTGTACGGTAAAGATAAGCCCTTGATCTCGTCATGACCCTCTCACCTCATTGTCCATCTGTGCTCCACATTTTCTGTAACTAGCACTATATTCTGCAATCTGTTTTTTACCCCCCCCTTTTCCTGTTGTACTACCTTGGAATGGAATGATCTGCCTAACGTGCAAATGAAAACTTTTCACTGTATCTTGGTACATATGACAACAATAAACCAACTTCCAGTCACAGGATCTTTTACATCCACAATAGAGAAGATGTGGTTAACACTTGGAACCATAAGGAAGATTTCAATGCAAGTTTCTAGAGTGGAACTTGAACTTGCAACCTTCTGACTTGGAGCTGAAAGTGTGACACTGCCCCATGCTAACTTACTGTTTGTCAATGCACTGAACAGGAAGTGGTGTGACTAACAGGATATACCGTCCTTGCATAACGGATGTGTAGAGGATTGAAACAGTATGACATGACACAGAGAGCCCAGGCTGTGGCTGTAGCCTTTATACCAAATGAAGGCCAGGAATAGTTCATAGAGGATATTTTGCCATTTAAAGGAGGGACTCTGTGTACAGCTGACACAATCTGAGCCTGTCAACAATTATTTGATGACTTCTGCACATATCTCTTCGAACACAACAGTACAGCACTGGAAAAGGCCCTTTGGCTCTCCATGTCTGTGCTGAACACGATGAAAAATTAAACTAATCCCTTCTGCCAGCACACGACCTGTATCCTCCCATTCATGCCCAAAAGCCTCTTGAATGTGTAAATCATACTGGTCTGCAGTTCCAAGCATCCACAATTCTCTGTGTAAATAAAAACACACACACCTCCTTTAAGCTTTCTCCCCTCTCACCTTAAATGCATGATCTCTAGTATTTGACATTTCTACCCGGGGGAAAGATTTTGACTGTCAACTCTATCTACACCTCTAATAAACTTATAAGCTGTTCTCATGTTTCCCCTCAGCCTCAGATACTGCAGAAACTACAGCCCAAATTTGTCCAACCTCCTTATAGCTCAAATCCTCTAGTTCAGGCAGCTTCCTGGTAAACCTCTTCTGAACCTTCTCCAAAGCCACCACCTCCTTCCTTTTCTGGGGTGACCAGAATTGCATGCAATACTTGAAATGTGACCTCGCCAGAGTTTTGCAACACAACTTCCTGACTATTCATCAGCGAGCACCCGAAGTCGAGTTTGATTTTTCCTCCTGTTGGTTGATTTGGTCACTTGTGGGTCTTGAGATGACTGAAGAGGCCGATCTGTGATCTGCAAGTCCTACTGCAGTGTTGGCAGATGTATGTCATTGAGGTGGTGGTGGATGTATCTGGTTGGGCCTGTCCCAGTCTCTCCTTACGTTGAAGTCTCAGCAGCACGGTGGAAGTATTCTTCGAGCTGTGCAGATCCTCATAGACAGTCCTTCTCCAGCTTTCCCTATCCTGAACTGATTCCTCCCATCCATTCAGGTTGATGTGGCACTTCCTCAGGTGGGTCTTGATATCATCCTTGAACCGCTTTTCCTGCCCTCCAGCAGTGTGCTTTGCATCATTGATATGGCCAAACAGGAGCTATATAGGGAGCAGAGGGTCAGGCATTCGGATGATGGGCCGATCCATCGCGTCTGGTGTTGAGTCATGTGGCTATTGTGGCTATGGAGTTAATGTTAGCTTCCTCCAGGATGCTGAAGTTAGTACGTTTGTTCTTCCAGCTAACTCTCAGAATCTTTCAGAGGCATCTTTGATGGTAAGTTTCACAGGATTTTATGTGCCTGCTGTATGTTGTCCATGACCCTGCTCCATATAGCAAGGAGGGGAGGACTATAGCTTTATAGACCAGAAGCTTAATGTTAGTCTTGATATCTCAATCTTCAAAAACCCTCTTTCTCAGCCTGGCAAAAGCTCCACCTTGCCTATTCTGCGATTTATTTCAAGGTCAATGTTGGCTCTCGAAGAAGGCTGCCAAGATATGGGAAGCCATCAGTGTTGTCCAGAGGGATGTTGTCAACTTGGATGGTTGGAGGTTTAGGAGCTTGATGTGGAGCAGTTTGGTGCAGGACTTGGGTTTTCTTGATGTTTAGATCAAGTCCCAGGAGCTTGTGTACTCTGGCACAAGCATCCATTATGCACTGCAGATCCTCCTCAGAGTGAGCTACGAAGACATTGTCATCTGCGTATTGGAGCTCCATGATGGAAGTAGTTGACACCTTGCCTTTCTCTTTGCCTTGAACCTGTTAAGGTTAAAGAGCCCCTATCTGTCCTATAGAGAATGTGGACACCTTGTGGGAGGTCTTGGCCTGTGAGGTGAAGAACAGTTGCAATGAAAATGGCAAACAGTGTTGGGGAAATGATGCACCCTGTTTGACCCCAGTCTCAACCTTAAAAGGTGCTGTTTCAGAGCCACTGTTGCTGATGACTGGTGCACTCATATCATTGTGTAAGAGCTCACATCATTGATGTATTTCTCCAGGCACACAATTTTGGACACCTGCTTAAGGGCAGGACAATTTACAGAGTCAAATGCTTTTGTAAGGTCTGTGAAAGCCATATATAGTGAGAGGTTTTGTTCCCGGGCTTTCTACTGCAATTGATGTGCTGTAAAAATCATATCAGATGTTCCTCTGGCTGGACGGAAACCACTGAAACTCAGGCAGGAGATCTTCTGCCAGAGGTGAAAGCCGGTCACATAAACTTCAGGTGAGTACCTTTCCTGTTGTAGAGAGGAGGGCGATGCCTCTGTAGTTTCTGCATTCAGTTTTGTCACCCTTTTTGAAGAGTGTGACAATCAGGGCATCCCTGAGTCCAGCTGGAATCTTCTCCTGGTCCCAAATCTTGAACAGCAGGTCATTCCGTGCCACCTTCCTTGAGGATTTCTGCTGGAATTCTATCAGGCCCAGCGACCTTGTTGTTCCCCTGTTTCTTGCAAGCCACCTGCACCTCTTTGGTACTAGGAGGCTTACTCATGTCATCCTTCATGGGTCGTTGTGGGAGCTGGTTGATGACTTCAATGTCAACAGTGGTGTTAGCATTAAGTGTTCCTTCCATCAAGAATTGATGGCATCGTTATCCTTTAGCAGCCTTTGTCCATCTTTGGAGTGAAGCGGGTTTAGGTCATGATGGCTTGGACAATACACTGCCTTGGTGGCAATAAAGAAACCCCTGAAATCACCAGAGTCAGCAAGCTGCTGTATTTCTAGGGCCCTCAGTCGACCACTGATTTCTTATTTCCCTTACTTAGCTTTGGAGTGGGCTTCTCTCTTTGCCTTGCAGTTGATGTCCTTCTGCCAGGCACAGAAAGCTTTCCTTTTGTTGCTGATTAGCCCTTCTATTTCATTGTCATTCTCATCAAACCAATCTTTGTTTTTCCTGGTCTTGTATCCAGTGATGTTTTTACAAGTATTAAGGATGGTGGTCTTTGGTGTGGTCCAGTGTGCTTCAATGTCCTCAGGATACTGCTTTGGGAGTCTTTCAGAAAAGGCAGCCTGGAGATGTTGTACCTTTGTTGTGACTTTTAGGCTCTCGATGTTGAACCTGGGATGGCTCAGCTTCTTTTGCACTCTACTCCTCCGCTTGATTTTGATGGTCATTTGTGAGCGAATAAACCAATGGTCTGTCCAGCCATCAGCAGCACTGATCACGGCTCTTGTATTCTTTACATCTCTGCGATCCCTCCTCCGAATAATGACATAACCCATAAGATGCCAAGTCTTTGAACAGGGATGCATCCACGGAGTTCTTACCTTATTTGTCTGACGGAACAGGGTGCTGGTGATGTTCAGATCATACTTGGAGAGTATTCCACTGGAGTTGATGTTGCCAACACCTTCTTTCCCAATTGTGCCTTTCCAGGAGTCGCTATCCCTGCCAACTCTAGCATTGAAGTTTCCAAGAAGTATGGCCTTATCTTCCTTGAGAATATCTGATAGTATACAGTCTAGGTCAGTGTGCAAGGTCTCCCTTAACATTGTCTGGTGAATCTAGGATTGGAACATCGGCTCTCAGAGCTGTATCCATTTGGTTGTTAGTGAGCTTAAAGTGCATGGTCATGAGGCGTTCCTTGATGCTAAATGGCAATTCAGAGAGGTGACTGATCATGCTGTTCTTTATGGCAAATCCAACTCCATGGATTCTGAGTTCATACGCTGATTTCCCCTTCCAGAAAAAGGTGTATTCACCATTCTCTTCCGGGGTACCACCACCTTGTCATGGTGGAGAGGCTTGTGTGATCCTGAGAATGATGCCGCCTGGAGCTTAGCTCCTGGTAGGGTCACCCATGGTGGTAAGGTCAAAGGGGAGAATCGTTTCCATGGATGCTGCCCGACCTGCTGAGTTCCCCCAGCCTGTTGTGAGTGTTGCTTTGACCCCAGCATCTGCAGAGTAGTTTGTGTTTACTACTTCCTTATTAACTCTCGTTTAATTCCATTTGTTATTGACTGTAACTATGATTCCATCGCAATTTCCGACCATGTGCCTTTGAAACTTTCTATCAAATTAATGGATACATTTTCTAACAGTAGACAATGGCAGTTTAATTCTACTCTTCTTCAAGATTCGAAATGTGTTAATTTCATTAAGGATCAGATCGATTTTTTCTTTTCAACAAATGCTATGGAAGAAATTTCTAGGGGAATATTATGGGACACTTTTAAAGCATATATACGAGGACAAATTATTTCATATTCTGCTGGACTGAAAAAAACAAATTAATAATGAAATACAAATGCTGGTTGATAAGATCAAAGAAATTGACAAGGAATATTCTACTGCTCCTAGTAAGGAGCTTTATAAAAAGAGAGTTGAGCTTCAAATGGAACATAGCTTATTACTAACATCCTCGATCGAAAATCAGTTAAGTAAAACTAGGAGTCAGTTCTACATACACGGTGATAAATCTGGCACATTATTGGCTAATCAAATGAAAACTGCTTCGGTTAAACACCAGATTCTTAAGATTTGTAAAAGTGATGGTATCCTGACCGTTGATCATGATGAGATAAATAAATCCTTTCAAGAGTTTTATACTTTACTACACCAATCAGAATTTCCTGATGATTTTACTATAATGCACAGATTTTTAAGGAAATTGAATTTTCCAAAATTATCATTAGAAACTCCCATTACTGAAGGTGAAATTAAAAATGCTATTTTTTGATGAATTCAGGTAAAGCACCTGGTCCAGATGGTTTCACAGTAGAATTTTTCAAGTCTTTTTCTAATATTCTCTCACCTTGGCGAAATAGAATTTTTAAGGATGCATTATCTTTTGGTAAATTACCACAGTCCTTTTATGGTGCTTCTATTTCCTTAATTCTTAAGAAAGATGAAGATCCCACTGAATGTGCATCATATAGGCCTATATCTTTGTTGAATGTAGATTCCAAGATTTTTTCTAAAATATTAGCGACCAGATTGGAAAAAGTATTGCCTCAAATTATTTCTGTTGATCAGACGGGATTTATTAAAAATCATTATTCTTTTTATAATATTAGGAGATTAATGAATATTGTTTATACTCCTTCATCTAGAAGTCCAGAATATGTCATTTCAGTAGATGCTGAGAAAGTGTTTGACAGGGTTGAGTGGACATATTTATTTAGTGTGCTTGAAAAATTTAATTTTAGTCCGACATTTGTATCTTGGATTAAATTAATATACCTTACCCCTTCAGCATCGGTATTTACCAATAATCAAAGATCTCCCTTTTTTCAGTTGTTTCGCGGTACTAGGCAAGGTCGTCCTCTTAGTCCATTGCTATTTGATATTACTTTAGAACCTCTGGCCATTGCCATTTGTGAATCAACTAATATATTTGGTATTATCCGTGGGAATGAAACACGTAAGTTATCACTATATGCTGATGATTTATTACTATATATTTCTAAACCCGAAAAATCTATTCCAGCTCTACTATCCTTGCTTGATAAGTTTCATAATTTTTCGGGCTATAAATTGAACCCTAATAAGAGTGAACTCTTCCCTTTAAATATGCAGGTTCCAATTTATAGATGTTCACTATTCAGACTGGTTAATGATTATTTTACTTATCTGGGTGTTAAAATTACTAAGAAACACAAGGATTTATTCAAGCATAATTTTTGTTTACCTTTAATTGATCAAATTAATCAAATTTTTATTAAATGGTCTCTATTGTTTCTATCAATGCTTGGTTGAATTAATGCTATTAAGATGATTCTCCTACCAAAATTTTTATACTTGTTTCAAGCATTACCAAGTTTTATTTCCAAATCCTTTTTGGTACTTTATATTCTAAAATCCCTTCATATATATGGCAGAGCAAAAATCCTAGATTAAGCAAAAAATATTTACAGAAGTCTAAAAAGGATGGTGGTTTGGCTTTACCAAATTTTAGATTTTATTATTGGGCAATTAATATCCGATATTTAATATTTTGGACACAAGATTTGCATATAACTTTACGCCCACAATGGGTAAACCTGGAATGTAAATCTATACAAGGATTTTCTTTGACTTCCATTTTCGGGACTTCTTTACCATTTGTTATTTCTGAATTAAATAAACAAATGGTTAGTCCAATAATTAAACATACAATCCGAATATGGTTTCAATTTCGTAAATTTTTTGGCTTGACCCAATTTATTTTATTAAGCTCTATTACGTCTCATTTTTTCTTTCAACCTTCCATTATAGATCAAGCTTTTTCGGTATGGAAAAGGAAGGGTATATTAAGCTTTCGTGATTTATTTTTGGATACCTGTTTCATGTCTTTTGAACAGTTATCTAATAAATATAATTTGCCTAAGTCTCACTTTTTCAGATATTTACAAATTAGAAACTTTTAAAATATTAATTTACCCACATTTCCAACTTCACATCCAATTGATATTACGGAAAAAATTGTGGGTTTAACTCCTTTTCAGAAGGGTTTAATAGCATTCATTTATGATTTGATTATGAAAATAAATTCAGGTATATGTGATAAAATTAAGGTTGAATGGGAAAGAGAACCTCAACTTCATTTACCTATAGAAAAATGGGAACATTTTTTCAATTAGTTAACATGTCCCCTTTATGTGCTAAACATACATTGATACAATTTAAGGTAGTGCATAGCGCACGTATGTCTAAAGACAAATTAGCTCGTTTCTAGTTACATATAAGCCCAATTTGTGATAGATGTCACTCTGAAGTTGCTTCCTTGACTCATATGTTTTAGTCTTGCCCTTTCTTGCATAAATATTGGAATGATATCGTTTCTACTGTTTTGCATATTAATTTACAACCACACTCTGTTACTGCAATTTTTGGGTTACCAATGATGGAAGATGGTTATTTATCCCCTTCATCCTGTCGGATGATTGCTTTTTTAACATTAATGTCTAGAAAATTTATCTTATTGAACTGGAAAGAGGTCAATCCCCCTACTACATTTCAATGGTTTTCTCAAACTATCTCTTGCTTAAATTTAGAGAAAATTAGAAGTGGTACCTCAGACCCTTCGATTAAATTTGAAGAAACTTGGAGACCATTTATTCAACATTTCCATATGATGTAGCTTGACCTTTTCAAATCCTTTTTTTAAAAGAACTTAAATACACGGATAGAGGAGTGGAGTTAACGACATTAATAATTCTATCCAATGTAATATGCTAGCCAGTGTTTTTTTTCTATAGTTCTGTTTTTTTTAGTTTTATTTACAAACGTTTGTAGTTTAGGTTAATTATTTTTTTTTCTTTTCTAATTTGGATTTTTTTTTTAAAGAGTTTTTCTCATTTATCCCTCTACCATATTTAATTATATTTAGAGTTTGGGAAACTTTATACATCTATTATTTCCAATGCTATATTTGCAATGCCAGTTATTAATAATGTAATCCCAATCTCTGTTCATTAATATTGTTATGTTTGTAATTCTGAAAATTAATAAAAAGATTGGAAAAGAAAGAACAAAGGAGACAAGACATTGCAGAAGGTTGTAGACTCAACCTATGATTGGCACCATTGAAGACAGCTTCAAGGGGCACTGCCTGAAGATGGCATCCATCCCTAGTGGCCCTCACCACCCGAAACATGACTTCTCATTAGTACCGTCAGCGAAGAGCCTGATTCAGAAACCACCAAATACCTGAGCAGCCCAAGAACACTACCTTGTTATTCCTTTATATTGTACTATTTATTTTTTTTAGAATTTAAGTAATTTTTTGTCTTTGCATTGTACCGCTGGTCCAAAACAATGAAGTTCACATCATCTAACTCAGTGACATGTATCCAATTCTCTGGTGATAAATGAAGGCGAACACATGCCCAGAAGTATGGTGACGGGGACACAATTTAATATCATGCCCAAAGAGTGGTATCTCCAACAGTGCAGGATTCCCGTCGCAGGAGAGGGAGAAAAGATGCATAAAGTACAAACTCACATGTTTACTGCACCACTCCTTCATAACCTACACTTGCATCAACACACGTCAGAATCACTGAAACTTTGTCCGTTGTGCATGAGAACTTATTAAAAAAAAGGAGTAGCCCACTTGCCCCCCTCAAGTCTGTCCTGCCATTCAATAAGCTGGCCTCAGCTCCTCTTCAGTGCCAATATTCCCTGATCTTTCTATTTCTCTTTAAATACCTTCCCTCCAGCGATCCCGTTTCCTTAACCCTCCAGAGGGTGGTGAATTCGAGACTTATCACCCCCTGTAGGAAGCTGCCATGCACCTCAGTTTGAAATGATCAACAGCACCCCAACAAGTCTGCAGGCACTGTAAAACTGAAGCAATATGGCCAAAGAAACCTGCTCCAAGCCCTGTGAGAGTGACCTGGTAGACAGCTTGCCCTGGCAAGAGAGACCGCCGCTGGTGAAGCTGTTGAAAATGGCAGTGGTGACCACTGGAGACGTCTTGCAGACAGCACACAGAACTACTAGATACTCTAGTAGATATACTTCTGGGTTGTGATCGCTGCAGTCTGCAATTTCCCTTTTAATGATGTTCGTTTGACCCAACTAAGCAATTTGACACTTTTGCGATCTCCTGGAGGATTTGGCACACTAGACTCTCAAGAGTCTAGGTACAGCCAGAGCAGCCATCACTGGGGGTGGATGCTGCATCAAGGCCTAATAGTGCAGACGAATCCGTGGTTGGCTCCATTACTCTGCATCGATTAAAGCACCAAGCAAGATTAAAACCATCGAGGATGAGAGTGGGAAATGAGCAGGTGTTTAGCGCCGTCTGTCTGTCTTTGACCGGTCTCCCTCTCTTCCCTCCACTACCATAGAGCGGGAGAAGCACACCAGCAAGTTCAGGAGCTGTTGTTGCCCTTCAGCTATCGGGCTCCTGGATAGGCTTCACTCACCTCAGCGCTGAACAGGCCCCACAGCTATGGACTCACTTTCGGGGACTCTGCATGTTCCATCTGTTTTTGTTCACCTTCCCCCCCGCCCCCACTAATTGCACGATTTAATCAAGGCATCAAAGCCGAGGGCGAAGGACGAGCTGGTGTTCAGCTCACTACTCTGCGAGGTTCACTTTCTTCAGCGCTGAACTGACTTTGGGCCTGTCAGCGGCGTCAGCTGAGCTCTACGAGGACGTGTTTCTCACAGGTCGGTGGCGATTATTTAAAAAAAGATAGCTTTGTGGGCGTTTGTCCATTGTACGGGGCCTATCAGCGGCGTCAACAGAGCTCTGTGAACTAGATAAAAGTACAGAAGGGATAAGCAGAGCGGCCATTGTCGGGAGTAGGCCAGTGGCGAGAGTAGAAGCGACAGGCTTTGGCTCAAAAGAGGCTTCAGCTCTGTGTACAGTGTCTGTCAAGGTTTCCTTTGTTTTTTTTTCCTCTTACTGTACTATTTAAAAGGCTGTGGTGTGTACTTCGTGCTGGATGTTGGAGAACTGGGAGATCCAGAGTCTCCCGAGGAACTGCATCTGCGTGAAGTGCATTCGGCTGCAGCTCCTTGAAGACCGTGTTTGGGATCTGGAGCAGCAACTGGGTGACCTTTGGCTTGTATGGGAGAGTGAGGAGATAATTGATCAAAGTTACAGGGAAGTAGTCACCGCGAAGTTACAGGAGGCGAGTAGCTGAGTGACTGTCAGGAGAAATGGAAATGGGCAGTTAGAGCAGAGCACCCCTGTGGCCATTCCCCTCAAAAAAAAAGTGTACCACTTTGGATACTTTTGTGGGGGATGAACTCCCAGGAGAATGCCATGGCGACTGGGTTACAGGCAGTGAGCATGGGTCCATGGTGCAGAAGGGAAAGAGAGAAGAAGGGAGAGGTAGCGATAGGAGACTCAGTAGTGAGGGGAACAGACAGGAGATTCTGTGGACGTGAACGGGACACCCGGATGGTATGTTGCCTCCCAGGTGCCAGGGTCAGGGATGTCTCAGATCGTATCCACAACATTTTGGAGAGGGAGGGGGAGCAGCCAGATGTCTTGGTACATATTGGTACCAATGACATAGGAAGGAAAAGCAAAGAGGTCCTGAGAAGAGAATTTGCAGAGCTAGACAGAAAGCTGAAAAGCAGGACCTCCCGGGTAGTGATTTCTGGATTGCTGCCTGTGCCACGCGCCAGTGAGGGTAGAAACAGGATGATTTAGCAGATAAACATTGTGGCTGAGAAGCTGGTGTAGGGGTCAGGGCTTCAGGTTCTTGGATCATTAGGCTCTCTTCTGGGGGAGGTATGACCTGTTCAAAAGTGACGGCTTGCACCTGAACCCGAGGGGGACCAATATTCTCATGGGCAGGTTTGTTAGAGCTGTTGGGGAGGGTTTACACTAATTTGGTGGGGGGGTTGGGAATTGGAGTGAAGGGACTCAGGAAAGGACAGATGGTAAAAAAGTAAAGATGGCGTGCAGTCAGACAGTCAGGAAAGGCAGACAGGTGATGGGACTTAGTTGCAGCCAACAGGCTGAGTATCAAAACATTAGGGATGCAAAATCAGAAAGGATAGCAAATACGGTACTCAAGGTGTTGTAGGTGAATGCGCATAGTAGAAGAAATAAGGTGAATGATCTTATTTCTTACTCCTTTTTTGTTTTTTTCCCCTCTTACTGTACCATTTAAATGGCTGTGGTGTGTACTTCGTGCCAGATGTTGGAGAACTGAGAGACCCAGAGTGTCCCGGGGAACTACATCTGCGTGAAGTGCATCCGGCTGTAGCTCCTTGAAGACCGTGTCTGGGATCCGGAGCAGCAACTGGGTGACCTTTGGCTTGTACAGGAGAGTGAGGAGATAATTATTACAGATTGCCAGGTCTGATGTTGCGGCCATCACTGAATCGTGGCTGAGGGACGGTTGTAGCTGGAGCTGAATGTCCAAGGTTACACATTATATCGGAGGGATGGGAAGGTAGGCAGAGGGGATGGTGTGGCTCTACTGGTAAAGAATGGCATCAAATCAGTAGAAAGTTGTGATATAGGAACGGAAGATGTTGAATCCTTTTGGGTTGAGTTAAGAAACTGCAAGGGTAGAAGGATGTTGATGGCAGTTACATACAGGCCTCCCAACAGTGGCTGGGAGGTGGACCACGGCTTACAACGGGAAATAGAAAAAGTGTCTCTTAAAGGGCAATGTTATGGTAGTCATGGGAGATTTTAACATGCAGGTCGATTGGGAATATCAGGTTGGCAAAGGACGTCAAGAGCGTGAGTTTCCTGAATGCCTAAGAGATAGCTTTTTAGAGCAGTTTGTCGTTGAGCCTACTGGGGGATCAGCTGTACTGGATTGGGTGTTATGTAATGAACTGGAGGCGATTCCGGAGCGTAAGGTAAAAGAGCCCTTAGGAACCAGTAATCAAAATATGATTGAGTTCAGCTTGAAATTTGATAGGGAGAAAGTAGCAGTATTTCAGTAGAGTAAGGGAAATTAGTGGTATGAGAGGAGTTGGCCAAAGTAAATTGGAAGGAGCTGCTGGCAGGGATGTCAGCAGAGCAGCAATAGCATGTATTTCTGGGAAAAATGAGGAAATACTCTCATGGTAAAATAGTACAACTATGACTGACAAGGGAAGTTAAAGCATAAGAAAGGGCATATAACAAAGGAAAAATTAGTTGGAAGATAGTAGATTGGGAAGTCTTTAAACCCTACAGACAGCAACTAAAAAAAATCATTAGAAGGGAAAATATGAAATATGAAAACAAGCTAGCAAATAATATCAAAGTGGATAGTAAAAGTTTTTCAAGTATGTTAAAAATAAAAGAGAAGTGAGGGTGAATATAGAACCGTTAGAAAATGAGGCCGGAGAAATAATAATGGGGACAAGGAGATGGCTGATGAACTAAATGAGTATTTTGCATCAGTCTTCACTGTGGAAGACACTAGCAGTATGCCTGATATTGTAGTGTATGAAGGAAGAGACGTGGGTGCAGTTACTATTACAAGAGAGAAGGTGCTCAAAAAACTGAAAGACCTAAAGGTACATAAGTCACCCGGACCAAAGGAACTGCACCCTAAGGTTCTGAAAGAGGTAGCGTTAGAGATTGTGGTGGCATTAGAAATTTCAAAAATCATTGGACTCTTGCATGATGCTAGAGGACTGGAAAATTGCAAATATCACTCCACTCTTTAAGAAAGGAGGAAGGCAGCAGAAAGGAAATTATAGACCAGTTAGCCTGACCTCAGTGGTTGGGAAGGTGCTGGAGTTAATTGTTAAGGATGAGGTGATGGAGTACTTTGTGACAGGACAATACAGTACAGCATGATTTCCTTTGGGGAAAATCCTGCCTGATGAACCTGTTGGAATTCTTTGAGGAGATTACAAGTAGGATAGATAAAGGGGATGCAGTGGATGTTGTATATTTGGACTTTCAGAAGGCCTTCGACAAGGTGCCACACATGAGGCTGCTTACCAATTAAGAGCCCATGGTATTACAGGTAAGTTACTGATATGGTTAGAGCATTGGTTGATTGGTAGGAGGCAGCGAGTGGGAACAAAAGGATCCTTTTCTGGTTGGCTGCCAGTGACTAGTGGTGTTCCACAAAAGTCAGTGTTGGGGCCACTTCTTTTTATGCTGTATATCAATAATTTAGATGATGGAATAAATAGCTTTGTTGCCAAGTTTGCAGATGGTACGAAGATTGGTGGAGGGGCAGGTAGTGTTGAGGAAACAGGTAGGATGCAGAAGGACTTAGACAGATTAGGAGAATGGGTAAGAACGTGGCAAATGAAATACAATGTTGGAAAATGCATGGCCATGCACTTTGATAGTAGAAATAAATGTGTGGATTATTTTCTAAATGGAGAGAAAATCCAAAAATCTGAGATGCAAAGGGACTTGGGAGTCCTTGTGCAGAACACCCTAAAGGTTAACTTGCAGGTTGAGTTGGTGGTGAGGAAGGCAAATGCCATGTTAGCATTCATTTCAAGAGGCCTAGAGTACAAGAGCAGGATGTGCTGCTGAGGCTTTATAAAACACTGGTGAGGCCTCACCTTGAGTATTGTGAACAGTTTTGGGCCCCTCATCTTAGAAAAGATGCCCTGGCATCAGAGACAGCCCAGAGGAGGTTCACAAAGATTATTCCAGAAATGAAAGGGTTATCATACGAGGAACATTTGTTGACAAGAGGGCACATCATCAGGATAGAGGGGCACCCTTTCAAAACAGAAGTGGAGAAATTTCTTTCGCCAGAAGGTGGTGAATTTGTGGAATTTGTTGCCACATGCAGCTGTGGAGGCCAGGTCATTGGGTGTATTTAAGGCAGAGGTTGATAGGTTCTTGATTGGACATGGCATCAAAGGTTATGGGGAGAAGGCCGGGAACTGGGGTTGAGGAGGAGAAAAAAAAAGGATCAGCCGTGATTGAATGGTGAAGCAAACTCGATGGGCCAAATGGCCTAATTCTGCTCCTATGTCTTATGGTCTTATGGATTCTGCAGCCTTGGCCTGCACCCATCAGCAGTGAACTGGCTCCGTGTCTGTGGCCTGCAGGCATCAGGTTCCTGACCCGGCTTCACTCGACTCAGCACTGAACTGGCTCCGTGGCTGTGAACTCACTTTCAGGGACTCCGCAATTCATCTTCTGTGTCTTATTTATTTTTTCATTGTTTGCATGATTTGTTTCTTTTTTCTGCACACGAGGTGTTTGTTGTCTGTTTTTTTTTAAAAATGCGTTCTAATGTGTTTCTTCATTTCTGTGGCTGCCTCCGAGAAAACGAATTTCATACAGTATACATACTTCAATAATAACCAATGCACTTTGGTGGAAGCTGGAACAACTGGAAGCCATTTGGTGATGTTGGCTGAGGAATAATAAATCACACTTGATGTGTACAAGGTCTGATTCCCCACTCAGGATCTAGCCAGGAATAAACACTTGCTGTGCAACACCAGTCACACAGTGACCAATTACATTACCTCTCACTTCCATCTCCACCACCACATGCCGGGCACAGAACGTATTAATAAAGAACAACAAACATCTTTCAGAAAATCTCAGGCTGAAAAATGCACCTGGGGTTTCTGCCAGAGCCTGTAAACATCAGCTGATGCCAGGTGCTGCTCAAAGATCAGTGCTCTTACTGTTGTCGATAGGTAATTCTCAGCCCAGAGGACTAGGCAGCGAGAAAGCTTCCAGCAGAGTGTTCAGGGAGTGCGGTAACGTCAGTGAGGAACTTGCTTTACAAGTTACGGAATGCCAAAACAGGCTCTTCAGCCCACTGACGCCGTGCACACCATTGACCCTCCCCGCTTACACAAATCCCATAATTTGTATTCTCCCTACAGACACATTAACTCCAAAGGTCTATACCAGTACTGCAGCCAAATAACCTACTGACCTGTTGGTTGGGGGAGGAAGGGGGAAAGGGAGGAGGGGGAAGCGGGTGGAGGGGGAAGCGGTTGGAGGGGGAGGGGAGGAGGGGGAAGGGGAGGAGATGGGAGTGGGTGGAGGGGGAAGCGGGTGGAGGGGGAGGGGAGGAGGGGGAAGCGGGTGGAGGGGGAGGGGAGGGGAGGAGGGGGAGCGGGCGGAGGGGGAGCGGGTGGAGGGGGAGGGGAGGGGAGGAGGGGGAAGGGGAGGAGGGGGAAGCGGATGGAGGGGAAGCGGGTGGAGGGGGGAGCGGAAGGGGGAGAAGGCGAGGGAAGATTTAAACGTCCAAACCATGAGGGAGGTCATGTGCAGTGGGTGAATTTCAAGCTCGGACCCTACTCCCTGAGAGTTTGTTCTGGTGATGATAACTGAAGGAATACTGATTCCTATTCATCTGCAATCCAACCGACCAGGGTCAGGGAACCCAGGCTTCGTGCGCATGTGTAACTTTCCACTGGCCTCCGGAGTCACTTGTGGAGTCTGCCTGCAGCCTTTTCATTCAAACAGAGCATCATATTCACTGTAGAGTTCCCTTCAAGCTGATTACCGTTTTGAGAGTTTTGTGTAACTGACCAGAAGATGAAAAATCTCCACTTGATATCCCTCCGGCTTTGATCTCCTTCCCACAGCACTTCAAGATCTGTGTCAGTCAGATGAGAGTCTTGCTGCTCCTGTAGGATGCCATCCCTGCATACAGTCAGACTGAAAGGCCTGTCTCTGCTGGACATTCTGTGGAGCAGATCAAGGTCCTACCATCTTCTTTCAGTGGGGAATGGTGAAACTTCAACCTGTTTAGACATTCAAGTCTGCCCGTGGTTCGTAGGTCACAAGCTGACAAAAGATAGCAACTTAATCTCAAGTGTGGTGCAGTTTAAAGTGACATCAACGTCACAAGCAGCTGAGAGGCAGCACAAGGAATGGACACAAGGAAGCTGAAACTGTTGGGCCTGGACACCTCCCTCTGCAACTGGATCCTAGACTTCCTGACTGGGAGACCTCAGTCAGTCCGGAACGGGAGCAGCATCTCCAACACCATCACACTGAGCACGGGGGCCCCCCAGGGCTGTGTGCTCAGTCCACTGCTGTTCACTCTGCTGACCCACGACTGTGCAGCAATACACAGCTCGAACCACATCATCAAGTTTACCGATGACACGACTGTGGTGGGTCTCATCAGCAAGAACGATGAGTCAGCATAGAGAGAGGAGGTGCAGTGGCTAACAGACTGGTAGAGAGCCAACAACCTGTCTCTGAATGTGAACAAAATAAAAGAGATGGTTGTTGACTTCAGGAGGACACGGAACGACCACTCTCCGCTGAACATTGATGACTCCTCCTTTGAGATTGTTAAGAGAACCAAATTTCTTGGTGTTCACCTGGTGGAGAATCTCACCTGGTCCCTCAACACCAGCTCCATAGCCAAGAAAGCCCAGCAGCGTCTCTACTTTCTGCGAAGGCTGAGAAAAGTCCATCTTCCACCCCCCATCCTCACCACATTCAACAGAGGTTGTATTGAAAGCATTCTGAGCAGCTGCATCACTGCCTGGTTCAGAAATTGCACCATCTCGGATCGCAAAACCCTGCAGCAGATAGTGAGGTCAGCTGAGAAGATCATCGGGGTCTCTCTTCCCGTTATTACAGACATTTACACCACATGCTGCACCCGCAAAGCTAACAGTATTGTGAAGGACCCCACACACCCCTCATACAAACTCTTCTCCCTCCTGCCATCTGGCAAAAGGTACCGAAGCATTCGGGCTCTCACGACCAAACTGTGCAACAGTTTCTTCCCCCAAGCCATCAGACTCCTCAATTCCCAGAGCCTAGTCTGATGTCTACATAATTTATTATTATATTGTAACTTGTCCTCTACTATTCCTATTGTCTTGTTTATTAATTTTTGTACTGCCCTGCACTGTTTTGTGCACTTTATGTAGTCCTGTGCAGGTCTGTAGTCCAGTGCAGTTTTTATGTTGTTTTACATAGTCCAGTGTAGCCTTGTGCTGTCTCAGATAGTCTAGTGTAGTTTTGTGTTGTTTCATGTAGCACCAGGATCCTGGAGGAACATTGTTTCATTTTTACTGTGTACTGTACCAGCAGCTTATGGTCAAAATGACAACAAACTTGACTTGACTTGACTTGACAATGGATATCATTTGACACCATCACTTTAGAGAAGTTGACCAAAATCTTGGTGAGAGAGGCCTGTTTTAAGGAGTGCATGGGAGAAACTCTGGAGGTTAGGCTCCATTTCAGTGGCAGATTCAGTTGTCTTCAAAAGGATTGTCAAATTCTGAACATTTCATTCCAACCCCAGATCACAATCCACAGACAATGGCCACTTCGCCAGGATTATTACTTCATGCCACTTTATTCCTCCCTCTCTTGGTATTAATTTAATATTGTCACATGTACCAAGGTACAGGGGAGAAACACATTTCACTCGTGAAAATAGACAATAGGTGCAGGAGTAGGCCATTCGGCCCTTCAAGCCAGCACCGCCATTCACTGTGATCATGGCTAATCATCCACTATCAGTATCCAGTTCCTGCCTTATCCCCATAACCTTTGATTTCACTATCTTTAAGAGCTCTATCCATCTCTTTCTTGAAAGCATCCAGAGACTTGGCCTCCACGGTCTTCTGGAGCAGAGCATTCCATATATCCATCACTCTCTGGGTGAAAAAGTTTTTCCTCAACTCCATTCTAAATGGCCCACCCCTAATTCTTAAACTGTGGCCTCTGGTTCTGGACTCGCCCATCAGCGGGAACATGCTTCCTGCCTGCAGCGTGTCCAATCCCTTAATAATCTTATATGTTTCAATAAAATCCCCTCTCAGCCTTCTAAATTCCAGTGTATACAAGCCCAATCGCTCCGACCTTTCGACATATGACAGTCCCGCCATCCCGGGAATTAACCTTGTGAACCTACGCTGCACTCCCTTAATAGCAAAATCATTTCAGAACGTAAGTATTTTGAGGAAGCGCAAGAGAAAATTAATACCAGAATGCAGAATAAAGTATTATGGTTATGGTTGCAGTTAGTTACAGAGGAAGTGCCATAGACAGAGAAGGTGCAAGGGCAATGATTAGATAGATTGTGTGGTCAACAGAACATATTTAATCTACAATTTATCAGCTTTCCCCAGAACCACTTTGGATGGAGGCACTTGCATTCCGCTGCAATTTGCCTATTGCCACAATAGGTCAACGGCAGATGCAATCTCAATGGCTCTACACACGGCTTTAGACCACCTGGACAATACAAACACCTATGTCAGGATGCTGTTCATTATCTATAGCGTTTTACACCATCATTCCCACAATCCTGATCAATAAGTTGCAGAATCTGGGCCTCTGTACTTCCCTCTACAATTGGATCGTCGATTTTCTAACTGGAAGACCCCAATCTGTGTAGATTGGTGATAATATCTGCCCCTCGCTGATGATCAACACTGGTGCACCTGAGGGGGCACTCTCACTCTCACCACCCATGACTGTGTGGCTACTTGTAGCTGAAATACCATCTATAAAATTTGCTGATAATACAACCATTGTTGGTAGAATCTCAGATGGAGATGAGAGGGCGTACAGGAGCAAGATATACCAGCTAGTTGAGTGGTACTAACTATTCTATTAATTATACTTTTTCTGTTCACTGCAGCGCACAGCCTGTAATTTCCCTTTGGGAATTGTGTTTTTGAACTGTCTGTACAACCTGGTGTCTTTGTGGTATCCGGAAGGATCCAGTGAACTGGACTCTGGAGAACGATCAGCCGCGGCAGCCATTGCTGAAGCAAACTTGGGCCCGGATCGAAGCGGTGGGGCCCGGGCCCAGGCACAAAACACAAACAATGTTTGCCCAATTTAAGCAACGATACAGATTATAGAGGCATAATAAACTAATCACAGAAGAAGGCCCTTTAGCTTATCCCTTAATCTGCTCCGTCCCATCGATCTGCACCTCTCATCCATACACCTGTCTAAATTTCTCTTAAGCATCGAAATGGACACTGCATCCACCACTTGCGCTGGCAGCTTATTCCACAGTCTCACCACCCTCTGAGTGAAGAAGTAACCACTCATGTTCCCCTTAAAGATTTCATCTTTCACTCTGAACCCATGACTCCTAGTTGTAGTTTCACCCAATCTCAGCGGAAAAAGCCTGCTTGCATTTTCCTTATCAATACCCCTGATAATTTTGTATACCTCTATCAAATCTCCCCTCAACTTTCCACATCCTAGGGAATAAAAACCTAAACTATTCAACCTTCCCCTCGGGTCCTCAAATCCCAGCAACATTAAAACGATCAAGGTGTCAAGGCCGAAGGCAAATGACAACCCAGTAATCAGCTCACTACTTCCCAAGCTGTGGCTTGCAGTCATACGACCAGAAGACCCCTGAATTAGGTAATTGAGTCTTCTCTGCCATTCCATTATGGCTGATTTATTGTCCCTCTCGACCCCATTCTCCTGCCTTCTCCCCATAACCTTTGATGCCCTGATTAATCAAGAATCTCTCAACCTCCGCCTTAATGATTTGCCCTCCACAGGCATCTATGGTAATGAATTCCACAGATTCACCATCCTCTGGCCAAGGAAATTTTTCCTCACCTCAGTTCGAAATAGATGTCCCTCTATTCTAAGGCTATGCCTTTTGGTCCTAGGTTCTCCCACTAAAGGAAATATCCCCTCCCCACCCACTCTGCCTAGGCCTTTCAATATTCAATAAATTTCAGTGAGATCTCCCTCATTCTTCTAAGCTCCAGCGAGTGCAGGTCCAGTGCCATCAAACACTCCTCATAAGTTAACTCTTACATTCCTGGGATCATTCTCCTAAACCTCCTCTGAATCCTCTCCAATGCCAGCACATCTTTTTATAGACACTGGGTCGAAACTGGAAGGTGTTAAATTGTTGTGGGTAGAGCTAAGGAACTGCAAGGGTAAAAAGACCCTGATAGGAGTTATATACAGACCCCTGAACAGGAGTAAGGATGGGGTCTACCAATTCCAATGGGAGATTGAAAATGCATGCCAAAAGGGCCACGTTAACAGGGAGTAGGGGTAGTGGTAGTGTGTGTGTGTGTTAAATGGGTTCTATTGTGTTTCTTTCCTTTGCGGCTTCCTGCAAGATGAATCACAAGGTTGAATATACTACAGATACTTTGATAATAAATGTGCTTTAAACTTTCGGACCAAAACATCAACTGTTCATCCCCCTTCATAGATGCTGCCTGACCTGCTGAGTTCCTCTAGAATTTTGTACGTGTTGTCCTGAATTCCTGACATCTGTAGAACCTCTTGTGTGTAGGACTTAGTTCTCGACGTCTCCAATGTACCAACATGAGCTCGGACGACAAAGGCCCTTCAATAGCTTGAAATTGACCTATAATGTGAATCTAAGATGACAGCACATGAAATAAAGATGAATGCATATAGAAAAGTAATTCAATGTGTGGTTAAAAGGTATTAAGAGGCAAGGAAAGAGAATTTTGGCAGGATTATATGCTACACTTCATGAAAAGGAACCCACAACTCACACGACAGCTCTTTATTCAAGGTTTGCACAGAAGATACTCAACAACTAGCCTCCAGCCTAGCAAAGGTCGAGCAGTGCAGATCAGAATCTCAAGGCCCTGTTGCTAAATCTGGCAAAGGTTCAGTACCACAAATTAACTGGACAGTGAGGCAGCACATTTGGCTGCTTTAACCACCAGGCGTTGAGAGCCTTTACCGAAAGGCAAAGCCTCGTGAAGTGGGAACCAGCAAAAGAGCAAATGTAGTTTGATGTCTCTGCTTTAAAAACTAGGCCCCTCTGCAATGGACATCTGAGACCTCTCGGTACTGTTCTGAGAAAGAGCCAGTTGATGGGGTTGTTAGTTCACCCTAACATTCTGGCTGGTATCTCTCTTGACCAATTACCAACAAGACAATGTGATCTGGCTGTGCACAAAACTGGACCCAGCTCCTGGATGAGAGGAGTGACAACAACAAAAAAAATTGCACATTGGTATGTGGAAGGGAAAAAAACAGTGTGAAAGAATGGGAAACTGTTTTCTTTGCAAAAAAAAAATGAAGTCACCAAAATCCAGAGTCAGATCCTGTCAGCTCCGACTGTTCTGAGAGTAAAGCATGAGTGCACTGAGTCAGTGCAGAGACGTTTGCCTGCAGGCACAGTCCAATTACTGGACACTGTTTTTGCCCTTAAAAGCTTATCATGAGATGTGGTATTTGAAGAATTTTATACCCTGTTCTTTCAGTAGTTGCATACTTGCCTCAGCACAGACATCTTTGAACTTGATTAAACTGGGCAATATTTTTAGCTTCTTGAAACCCCAGTAACTGCTATTGATGCTTAATTCATTAACATGCAAGAGCTGTTTCCACTCTCCAGCCGGCATAGAGAGATGCTTTTGACATTAAGGTGCTAAATTCAATGACTGCCACAAAATACCACCTCTATTACAATATTTTGAATCATTTTTAAAATCCTGTTTAATCACTCCGATTTATTTCACTTAAATAAAAATGCACATGCTCCTATGTATTTCTCTGTTCCGGTAATGAATTTCCAGTGGATTTCTTGCACCACTGTTGGAAACATAAGCACGATAGAACAGTGCATCGCTGGAAAGCCCATTTGGCTCACAATGTTGTGCCAATCTAGATACCAATTTGTACTGCGTATCACCCCATCCCCCCAATATTCCCTTCATATTCATCTGCCTATCTAAGAGCCTCTTTAGCTCCACCAAACTGCCAGCTTCTCCTGCTACCCCTGGTATCCTATTCCACTCTACATTAAAAAAATTGCCCCTCACATCCTTTTTTGACCACAGGCATGAATGTGTTTATATTTTTCTAATTTCCTAGGAGTTTTTTCTGTCTGTAGATAATTGGGACCCTCAGTCCCAATTATCACCTCTCCCTCCAAGTTTGAGGCACGGAAGGTAAAAGCTTAATTCATTTTAAAGTGTCAACTTCCTTGTGTTCTTGAACGAGGAACCATGGAAGTGGAGACACAGTTAAGACACAGGAGAGAAGTTCTGGACAAAGTATTTTATATCATTGGTTCATAGACCAAAAGAAAAAACACACTACTGAGATTATGCCAACTCTTGGAAGCTAACCAGTTAGTCAAACTTTCCAATTTCCCCTACAATTCCTGTTCCCCTTTGAACCTATAAAACATGTTCAAAATATCACAGAACAGTACAGTATATGTTCAAAAGATAGAACAGTACAGCCCAAGATGTTGTGCCAACTAATTAAATGAACTAATCCCTTCTGCCTACACAACATCACTATCATTCAATTTCCTGCACATGTATATGTCTATCTAAAAGCCACTCGAATGCCTCTTTTGTATTTGCCTCCACCAACACAACATGCAGCGAATTCCAGGCACCCACCAATCTATGTAAAAAGAAACTTGCTCCACGCACCTTTGAACTTTCCCCCTCTCATCTTAAATGCATGCCCTCTAGTATTAGATATTTTGAGCCTGGGGAAAAAGATACCAACTGTCTACTCTATCTATGCCTCATAATTTTATAAACTTCTAGCAGATCTCTCCTCAGCTTCTGTTTCTCTAGAGAAAAGAACTCGTGTTTGTCCACCCTCTCCTTGTAGAAAATGCCCTCTGATTCAGGCAGCATCCTGGTAAACTTCTACACCTTCTCCTAAGCCTCCACATTCTTCCGATAAAAGGGCAAACAGAATTGAATTCAGAGTCAACTATTAATGTTTTATCCATTAAACCATTCAACAACCAATTTTCTGCTTGCTGCACCCAGTTTCATTGGGGCATCGCCTTTTCCTCCAGAGTCCTCTCGATCCTCATCAAGACTTCGTTCTGTGAAGCCCATGGGAATATGTAGCCATTACCCCCACCACATAACTGCAACTTTCACTCCATATTGTAACCTGAAATATTGGGATTATCATGGACAATCCTTGCTGTGACAGACCTGAACATTATTCAGTTATAGTATCACAGGAATGCACCCACTTACCACCTACCCCTACTCCCCAGGGAGATCTTATCCTATTTGTGGAAGAGTCTATCACTCTCACCTTTAGCTCATCACTCCCTTGAGAACTGCAGGCCCACAAAACCAGAGCTGGACCAAGTCTTTCTCAATCCCCAGTGACTGCCTTGGAAAAGGCTTCATCCAGGATCTCTATAAGCAAGGACAGTACATAATGGGGACAAGCTGAGATGTTGTCACAGACAAGACTGGGGTATGGGACTGAATTGGCCATGATAGAATGGCGGATTGCTGCTCGGTGAAAAAGACTTCTAAAAATACCTTAAAACCTTACAAGCCTTTTTTTTTTCCCCAAGTGGAAAGTTGATTTTGAGTGTGAGTACAGCAAGTTTTTGCTCAAAACTTTTGGGTTCCTTCAAGATGTCACACAGAAGTTTTATTAAAGGACTAAGAAAGGATTGGGGGGGGGGAGGGGTGCAGATTGCAGAAACATAACATAACTTGGAATCCAGCATTATTCTCACCTTTGCGAGATCTGGATGACCAGTGAGGTCTGCAGAAAGTTCAGATCCACTCATAACTTCAGTCAATGTCCACCTACAGAAAGATCTGGACAACACCAGATGCAGGGCAATAACCACTGATCACCTTCTGGCTTCTGTCTCTACCACCTCATCCCCTCCTAGTTCCATCTGCCCCCCCATCTCTCCTTATCTGTCGCAAACCATTACCCAGCAGCCAACATCTCAGGACTGCATCCCTGTCCACCTTGGATCCATTTGTCCACTGTGCCCCTGCTCACCCGCCTCCCCCTACGTTCTCAGGGTTGAGGATTGACTGAATGCCAATGGGGAACAATGTTTGGATCAGCATCAGATTTCCTTAGGAAGGATGCAGGAGTCAAACAAGACAACACAAAAGGAGATTTAACTTAAAAACTGCCGTAATTGCAATTGGGCATGGTGTGAATTCACAGGCCAATAGCACACCTAGTGGCTCTGGTGATGGTAAATCAATGATTTGGATAACCATAGGTGTGAAATACAGGCCAATAACTGCTGAAAATGAAACTCACCCTCAACATTCACCGAAGCTTAGCTGGGCAATATGATGCACTGATAGTCTGTTCACAACTTGTGTCCAAAGTAACACCAAATTCCTTCATATTCCACCCTTTTCCCAGTACATCTCATCCATTCAACATTTACCGACTGAACTTGCAAAGCTCGTAAAATGGGCTACCACCACCCTCACTGGGTAGTCTACAATCAGTGGCTTCCAACTTCACCCCTCCCTCAACCATATTTGCCATTCATCACCTGGTTCCACCTATTATCTGCTTGCTCCTGCCTCACCCCTCCCTCTAACCTCTTCATATTCACCAGCCATAAGATTTAGGAGCAGGATTATGCTATCTGGCCCATCAAGTCTGCTCTGCTATTCAGTCATGGCTGATTTATTTTCCTTCTCAATCTAAATGACAGTGCTAAATTGAACTGAACATTTCTAGATTGTTTCAATGACTGTTGTTTTATATTCTGTGTTTTTCGACGTTTGGTTGATTTGTTCTTTTCTTGTGTGTGTTGGGTGTTTGATACTTTCTTTGAAAGGGGTTTCATGGTGCTTTCTTTGTTTCATGGCTGTCTGTGGGAAGATGAATCTCAGAGGGGTATGTTAGAGTGGATTTCTTTTTGGGTAGATGATTTGTTAATACTTAAATGATTTTGGCCACCAGGCTTCTATTTTAACTGTTTGACAAAGGACTGTGGATTGAGTCCACCACAATGGGCTTCCTAAAAGGTGTAAATACCAGATGCTTCTGGTGCCTGCTGCTGTAGTTTCGAAGACAGTCTTATCTATACATTATAAATATTAATTGTCTTCTATGTTAGCATGTAAAATGCCAAATAAATGTATCGTGGATTGAACTAAAGGCTGTGGATACCAACACAGACATGTTGGCGTCAGAAGGAAAGGACGAAATCTGAAGGTGTGATGTTTGTATGTAGCTTCAAAAGGAAGCATTGTCTGTAACTTTTTAAGTAGCGATTGCCTTTGTGTTTAGCATATAAATATCGAGCCCACATTTTAGCTAGCAGACCTTTCTATGGAAAGCGTCTCCGTCCGTTAAGATGCCTGCTGTACCTTCTTGTGTCGAATAAAGAAGCTGCTTTGTATCTACCAGTGAATCTGTCTCTCCGGTAATTTCATCCACGCTACAACAGGGTATACTGCACACATACTTTGATAATAAATTTACTTTGAATTTTTGAACCTTTCCTGCCATCTCCCTGTAACCTTTGGCAACTTTACTAATCATGAACCTATCAACCTCTGCTTTAAATATACTCAGTGACTTCACCTCCACAGCCATCCGTGGAAATCAATTCCACAGATTCACCACCCTCTGGCTAAAGATATTCCTCATCTCTGTTCTGAGGCTATGCCCTCTGCTCTTAGACTCCCCTACTAGAGGAAATATTGTCCCTTCACTCTTCATTCTTGATGGAGGGTCTTGACTTGAAACATTCTTTCACTCTGCAGATGCTACCTGACCTGTGGAGTTCCTCCAGCAGTGTATTTCTAGCTCCAAAAGTCAGCATCTGCAGTCTCCTGTGAATCTCATTCCAGTTCATGACTCTCTGCAGAAAAATCCCATTGCCCACATTCAAAATTCTTCACTAATTACCTTAAATTGGGTCCCTGACATTCTGCCTCTGTCTACTTGAAACTTCCCCACAGTGTTGATACATTATAAACAAGAGTACTGCTGTGAGATGACTCAAGCATTTAACAGCTTATGATATAAACATAAACAATTGTGTTTTACTTGGCTACCAAAAAGCATCACACATCTACACTCACACAAAAAGCTAAATCACTTCTCTAGACAGGAGCCTTCAATTCTTTGGTCTTCCTTTCAACAACAAACTCAACAGGAAAATTAGAAATCAATGATAGTGAATGGGGGAAGGGACAGCAGGAAACCACTCTTTCCTGGTGCTATTCTCCGTCCAAGCTTTGTTCTTCAGAATTAGGCATACAGCACAGAAACCGGCCCTTCAGCCCATTAGACTATGCTGACCATCAACAACTGATCCCATTTTATCCTCCTCACATTCTACCACTACATTAGGGACAATTTACAGTGGCCAACTAACCTAATGAACCGCAAGTCTTTAGGATCTACAGAATGTGGAAGAAAACAGAGCCCCCTTGGGAAAATCACACAGTGACGCAGAGAAGGTGCAAATGCCACACAGACAGCTTTGGAGGTTGGAATTGAAACCAGATCTCTGGTACAACTCTTTCAGCAGAGCCACTGTGCCACCTTGCTTTGGGTGAATGTTCTATATTGTGTTTGATCAGATGATTCAATCACTTAGAACGGACACATTTTCTACAGATATTACTGAACCACTTTGTATGAATAACTACTTAGCGGCTGGGAGTGGCAGAAATCAGATGAGGTGATTCTCATTTGGCTTAGGTTACTGATAGGACAGTGCCAGCTCAGTGCATTTCCTACTGCTGAGATTGGCATTTTATTTGGGCAGCAATACCAAAGTATTGGACAATAGACAATAGGTGCAGGAGTAGGCCATTCGGCCCTTTGAGCCAGCACTGCCATTCACAGTGATCATGGATGATCATTCACAATCAGTACCCCGTTCCTGCCTTCTCCCCATATCCCTTGATTCCGCTATCATTAAGAGCTCTATTTAACTCTTTCTTGAAAGCATCCAGAGAATTGGTCTCCACTGTCTTCTGAGGCAGAGCATTCCACAGATCCACAACTCTCTGGGTGAAAAAGTTTTTCCTCAACTCCGTTCTAAATGGCCTACCCCTTATTCTCAAATTGTGGCCTCTGGTTCTGGACTCCCCCAACATCGGGAACATGTTTCCTGCCTCTAGCGTGTCCAATCCCTTAATAATCTTATATGTTTCAATCAGATCCCCTCTCATCCTTCTAAATTCCAGTGTATACAAGCCCAGTCGCTCCAATCTTTCAACATATGACAGTCCCACCATCCCGAGAATTAACCTCGTGAACCTCTGCTGCACTCCCTCAATAGCAAAAATGTCCTTCCCCAAATTTGGAGACCAAAACTGTACACAATACTCCAGATGTGGCCTCACCAGGGCCCTCTACAACTGCAGAAGGACCTCTTTGCTCCTATACTCAATTCCTCTTGTAATGAAGGCCAACATGCCATTAGCTTTCTTCACTGGCTGCTGTACCTGCATGCTTACTTTATTGGAGGCATAGATCGGGTAGAGGAGTCATAAAACATAGAACAGTACAGGCCCTCTGGCCCACAACATTGTGAGGTTTTAACTTACTCTAAGATCAATCTAGATACTTCCTCCCAATAAGCCCTCCATTTCTCTTTCATCCATGTTTCTAAGAGTCTATTAAATGCCTCTACCACTAGTCCTGGCAGGTTGTTCCACACACCCACCACTTTCTATACTTTTCTTCAATCACCGTAAAAATATGACCTCAATTTTTTTTGCACAGAATGGTAGATACTGGAACTCACTGCTATAGGAAGAGTGGAAGAAGATATGACAGTGATACTTAGAGGTACTTAGAAATGAACAGGTAGGGAATGGAGAGTCATAGACCACATACAGACAGACAGGGTTAATTAGATTGGCATTAATGTCAGCACAGACAAGTTGGCACAAAGGGTTTGTTCCTGTGCTCTTTAATAAACTGAGCAGCAGATCAAGGTAGCAATCACAGTTATGCTGTCCATGATGGCTGAGGGGCCTTTGGTGAAGTCTTACTCCATACTCAAATACAAAACCTCACTCCAAGCCCACATCCCGTGCAGTGCCAGACATCCTGCTGACTGGACAAAATGTTCAAGAGGTAAAGGCAGCAAACGTAGTATTAGCATTTGTTTCGAGAGGACTGGAGTATTAAAGCAGGGATGTAATGCTGAGGCTTTACCAGGCATTGGTCAGACCACACTTGGGGTGTCGTGAGCAGTTTTGGGCCCCGTATGGGCACTGGAGAGAGTCCATAGGAGTTTTACGGGAATTATCCCAGAATGAATGGGATCATTAATGTATCAGCAGTGCTTGATGTTTCTGGAGGCTTTAAAAATAAAATCTCATTGAAACCTGAGTATTTAAAGGCCTAGAAAATGTGGCTGTGGAGATGTTGTTTCCACTTGTGGTAGAGTCTAGGACTGGAGGGCACAGGCTTGGAATAGAACGTTCTTTTAGAACAGAGATGAGGATGAATATCTTTAGCCAGAGAGTGTGTATCTATGGAATTCATTGCCACAGATGGCCATTGAGTATATTTAAAGCAGAGTATAATGGGTTCTTCATTAGTAAGAGCTTCAAAGAAGACAAGGCAAAGGCAGTAGAATGGGGTTGAAAGGGAAAATAAATCAGCCATGATCAATAGGAGCAGAATTAAGCTATTCGGCCTGTCTCATGGTCTAAGGTTGCAAGAGAACTTACACTGCCATTTCACAGAGTAAAAGGCTGTCTCTCCTTGCAGCATCTCAACCAGAAACATTGACGATTTCTTCTTTCCCCAAAGATGCAGCTTGACTTGTTGAGTTCCTCCAGCAAATTGCTTGTTGCTTTCTCCAGATTCTTAGCCAACATGTAATTCTTAAATATCATCAAAATATATCTGGTAATAAATATGTTGCCATTTATTATGGTTGGTTGCATGCAAATTGTCTGCCTCCTTCCTCACTCAACAGTGAGTGTGCAGCCAAAACACTTCACTGACTTGGGGAGTGAGGGGGGTTGGGCAAGACAGAAAGGAAGGGGAGTGGGGCGGTCGGGAGTGAGGGGGGAAGGGGCAACCCTAGGAAGGGCAGGATTGGGAAGGGCAGAAGGGCTTGATGCAGACGGACAGAGGCACATGGTGCAAGAGGTGGAATGTGACACGACACCTGTAAGGTGGACAAGAGTGAGGGAGGGAGTTCAGATTTCTAGCTAGGCTCTAACCCATGGTCCCACAAGAGCAGAGACAAGATTTGATCAATTGCCACAGGATTCAGAGTAGACAGTACATAAATTGGTGATATTTGTAATCTTGGCATTTGCAGCTCTGTCTCCACACAACTCAGTTCTCCAATGTCAAAGGAAGATTAGCTCCAACTGGCAAATACTTGAATAATTGTAAACCAGCTGTGCCACAACAGGCAGGGTGTAGTGGTGGGCAGGCTGGGAGAGCAAAAGGATCCAGTGTTGCATTTATGTAGCACCACTCCAGATGTCTCAAAACAATTTACAAGTACATTCGCCATTTAACTTCCAACACAACCGGGGCACATCCTTCTCCATATTGGCAATATCTACAAAAGTTACTGCTTGAAGAAGACTACACCCATCATCAATGATCCTCACCATCTGGTCCATGACATCTCCTCACAGCCACCAGACTTCTATAGCTCTTGCCCAATGAAGTCCCATACCACCAGGTTCAAGAACGGGTACTTCCCTTCAACCATTCAGTTCTTGAACCAGCTGGCACAGCCCCATCAACCATTTCTGCGACACTATGACCACTTTGCACCAATTGTGTTCTTACTTATATAAATTGTGTATAAGACTTTGAATTGAGATTACCTGGATAAGGCAGGAGAATGGGGTTGAGAGGGAAAAATGAATCATCCATGATCAAATGGGACAGCAGACTCAATGGGCCAAATGGCCTAACTCTGCTCTACATCTTAAGCATAGTGAGACTAGATTATTGATTTTAAGGTTCCAGTTGAGGGAGATACAACACCCTACTATTCAGAATGAGATGGAAAGGTAAGAATGGTAAGGCCTGTCTGCATTCAAGCACCATGGTAAAGACAGTTCCTCCAATGCTACAACTTGCCAGTGGTGCAGATTTGAATCCATTACAATAACCAAGAAAGAGAAGCAAACAAAATTTACTTTTGTTGCAAGCAGAAGTACTGGTGATGTCTGCAACATGTGGCAGATTAATTTAATCCATGCTCAATTAATACAATTTTAGCGGATGAACATGTTTGGAAATTAAATACCATAACTACAAGCTCCATCATGAACTCTACCAAAGTCGAGTGGTGCGGCAAGTTAAATTAGAAATAAAATAAAATTATTACTGTTGTCATCATGACCTGTGTGATTATTCAATGTACATCTTCAATGTACTTTGCTCATTCCTTGTAATTAAATGGGCAGGTTCCCCAGAACTAAATACTTGTTCTCTGATTTCACAAATATGCAGAACACTAAAATGAGTCTAGTGGCTCTCGAGGTGGTTCAGTAATGCAGAGAATTGCTCAGCCTATTAAGTCATGCACATGTATGGCACAACTGTCTCAGGACTATTTCCTCTCTGACACAGGTGAACATCTCACCTCTTATCTCATCCACAACTATCTCAAGCTCATTTGAAGAAATCCTCAATTACAGGTGTGTTGTCCAATGCTAACCAGATCAGCTTGAGCTCATCTAAAACTTTGCTTCAGCGGTAATATTTCTCATGACAGAAACACTATTCCACAAAATTGGATCCCAAGGTCCATAAGGAACTTTCAAATGTTATCTAATGGAGTAGACTGTCAGTATCTTTTTCCCTCCCAGGGTCGAAATGTCCAATGCCAGAGGGATTACATTTAAGGGTGTGTATGTATATACACATATTTAAGGTGGGTGGGGGAGTTCAAAAGAGATGTGTGGGCCATGTTTTTTTAAAAGCAGTGTGGTGGGTGTCTGGAATATGCTGCCTGGAGTGGTAGTGGAGGCAGGTCAGATAGAGGCAATCAAGAAGCTCAAAGACACATGAATATGCAGATAATGGAAGGATATTGATATTATCTCAGTGGAAAGGATTAGTTTAGGTGGACATTTGATTACTAATTTAATTAGTTTGGCCCAGCATTGTGGGACAAAGGGACTATTCCTGTGCTGGACTATTCTATGCTCTAAAGAAGTTGGTTTTAAAAAGAGATGTTCTGAGGATCCTGGAGGGTCAGATTATCCTCTACAGTTTCAGTTTGTAAGAGATTAAAAGAAACAGACATTCAGGGAACAGTGGCACCATTTTAGCCCAAAGCCTTCAACTTGAGCTGGACTGAGTTGAAAAAAGAGTTTGTAAACAAGCTATTGCCTAAGTAGGAGCCAAAGATTAGCGGACCAAAAGCCAGTAGGCAAACATGACCTGTTTCAGGTCTGCTTTAGCTGAGTAAAGCAAATTTGCACTTTGTTCTGTCCAGACTCTTCTGCTCGTTCAGACATTTCATCATTTGTTTGATCCCCAGCCCAAACTATGACATCTTGTTATCACATCCTTGATAATCCAGGGTTTCCACAGCCCTCCTGTTGTGAGTGGGAATGTTCTGCAGGAATCTGGAATCTGTCTGCAGAAATATTAAGTATTTACTTCCAGTTTAATAAATGACTGAAACATTCAAAAAGACCACAGCACCTGTGAGTGTCTAACCCTTTGGCATTAACAAGGTTAAAATATTTCAGAGGCCTGCAGTTCATTCCCTAAAAGATCCATCACAAAACACACACGTTCTCAAAATTATATGTTATATTGACACCATTTACTCAAGATTTTTTACCTTAATATTTCAAGCAAATACATTATACATTAGATTTGATTTAAAGTAGTTGGGCTTCTTGGTGTATAGATGGCAAATACCAGTCCAGTTGTACAGCTGAGGGTCTGTACTGAAGACTGCACAATGCATTGATACTGGTGCTGCAATAAAATACCAGAAATATTCACTGCCGTACAGTTGGGACTGAGGTTGAGGTAACAGAGTTTTTGATCGAAGAGCAAAATCTTAACTTGCTGACTTGCATGATTCCACATTCTCCATCATAATTAAGAACATTGTATATTTCTGGCATCTTCTTCATAGTATGTTCCACAGTGTTGTGCCAAATTAAATGCCTTTTGTGAATTAAACTAACCCCTTCTGCTCTCTTCTAAACTTTAATTTCACCTCACCTGCACTAACATTTACAGTGGTGTGCAAAAGTTTGGGCACCCCGGTCAAAATTTCTGTTACTGTGAATAGCTAAGCAAGTAACAGATGAACTGATTTCCAAAAGGCATAAGGTTAAAGATGACATATTTCTTCAATATTTTAAGCAAGGTAACTTTCGTATTTCCATCTTTTACAGTTTCAAAATAACAAAAAAGGGAAAGGGCCGGAAGCAAAAGTTTGGGCACCCTGCATGTCAATAATTAGTAACACCCCCTTTGGCAAGTATCACAGCTTGTAAACACTTTTTGTAGCCGGCTAAAGTCTTTCACTTCTTGTTTGGGGGATTTTCGCCCATTCTTCCTTGCAAAAGGCTTCTAGTTCTGTGAGATTCTTGGGCCATCTTGCATGCACTGCTCTTTTGAGGTCTATCCACCCATTCTGGATGTTTAGGTCAAGGGACTGTGAGGGCCATGGCAAAACCTTCAGCTTGTGCCTCTTGAGGTAGTCCATTGTGGATTTTGTGGTGTGTTTAGGTTCATTATCCTTTTGTAGAAGCCATCCTCTTTCCATCTTCGGCTTTTTTTTTTACAGACGGCATGATATTTGCTTATAGAATTTGCTGGTATTTAATTGAATTCATTCTTCCCTCTACCAGTAAATGTTCCGTGTCACTGGCTGCAACACAAGCCCAAAGCATGATCGATCCACCCCTGTGCTTAACAGTTGGAGAGGGGTTCTTTTCATGAAATTCTGCACCCTTTTTTCTCCAAACATACCTTTGCTCATTGCAGCCAAAAAGTTCTATTTTAACTTCATCAGTCCACAGGACTTGTTTCCAAAATGCATCAGGCTTGTTTAGATGTTCCTTTGAACATTTTGAATAGAACTTTTTGGCCTGACCTAAACATTATCGGGAATCTGCAGAAAGACCTCAAAAGAGCAGTGCATGCAAGACGGCCCAAGAATCTCACAGAACTAGAAGCCATTTGCAAGGAAGAATGGGCGAAAATCCCCCAAACAAGAAGTGAAAGACTTAGCCGGCTACAAAAAGCGTTTACAAGCTGTGATACTTGCCAAAGGGGGTGTTACTAATTATTGCCATGCAGGGTGCCCAAACTTTTGCTTCGGGCCCTTTTCCTTTTTTTTGTTATTTTGAAACTGTAAAAGATGGAAATAAAAATGTTTTCTTGCTTAAAATATTGAAGAAATGCGTCAATTTAACTTTATGCCTTTTGGAAATCATTTCATTTTTCACTTTTAGCTATTCACAATAACAGAAATTTTGACCAGGGGTGCCCAAACTTTTGCATGCCACTGTAAATTTTCACTTCATACACAGGACAATTTTGATCTTTTTGCTAAGTACTCTCTTCTCCCATCATAGTCCTCCTTCTTCAGCCTTTCACCTTTTCCAACCATCACCTCCCAGCTTCTCACATCGTCCTCCCTCCCACCCACCCACCCACCCACCCAACTTCTCTCACCTGCCAGGGTATTCCTCCCCACCGCTTTCCTACTTCTCCTGGTTCTGGCTTCATCCCCCTACCTTTCCAGTCCTGAAGAGTCTCAGCCTGAAACACTGACGGTTCATTCCTCTCCATAGATGCTTCCTAACCTGCTGATGCTCTTCCAGCATTTTGTTTGTTCCACTGTATTTGCTCCCTTACTTTCAAAACCACAATTTTAAACACTTATAAAAGAAATCACCCTTCATTCTTCCAAGAACAACCTGATTTCTGATCAATTTACAGAACTGAGCATCCTTGGTCGCAATCTGTTTCCCTTCACCTCTGCACTACATCCCCATCCCGTTTCATCCGATGTGTGGGGCCAGTAATGAACAGTGTATTCTGACAGAGACTTTACCAATGTTTTACAGATGCTTATACAGAAGTGGTAAATTGATGCTCTGCAATGTATTGTGCTGTAGGTTTTTGCAATTTCTCAACCCTTCTGATTAACTGCCCCAAATTCCACTTACAGTTTAATACAGAAGATCACATTGAGTGGCAATAATCTTTTCAAACAGTGCCCTTAAAATTTTCATTGATCTACAAGCCTGTCTCAACACTCCCCCTCCCCCATCTGATTCTACTCATCTCCAACCTACATGCCTCACCCCTCTATTTCTGTATACTGGCCATCTTCTCTGTGCATCCTGTCCTGATACAGGATCTCTACCCAAAACGCCAACCACCTTTCTGCTTCCACAGATCTTTTGCCTGACCTGTAGAGTTCTTCCAGCAGTTTGTTTTTTTGCACTGTAATATTTCCCTGGAGCTATCAGACACTAGAGTACAATGAAATTATATGGTGAATGGGAAAAAACTTGATTACAAAGGGTGTATTCCCACTGCTGTCTGTAAGGAATTTGCAGGCTTTCCCCATACCATGTGGGTTTCCTCTGGGTGCTCCAGTTTCCTCCTACATCCCAAAGACATGCCGGTTATTTGGGTCACATTGACCTTGCTACATCTCTAAATAATAAATAAAATAAAAAGCAAGATTTTTCATGATCAGATTTTTCAAAAAGGTCTTTGGACCACAAAGTGAGCTAAGGCACAATATTATAAGTTCATACTGGAAAGGTTCTCCCACTTTTATGTTTTACTCTCACCCCTGATATCCCCGAGTAAATGTTTCATCACTCCATCTACAAACCAGTGAATAATTCAACCCTGGACAGTAGCAATCACCATTCCTGCTTCCAAACCAACTGCTTTACTGTCAGACTTGTTATATGGAAAATATCAATTCCCAAGTGTCCTCATTTGCAATTGCTGTTTTGATGCTCAGATTACAGATTCATATCTATTAAATCTATCGCCTCAAGGAATGCACATTTTTTTCCCAGTTCCGAAAGCCAAACATTTGCAGTTTGCAGCTGGGAACTTCTGTGTAAAGCTTTAACCTCATGCCACAAAACTGAAATACAGGGGATGTTGGCGATCCATGGAAGCAATAGGAGATACTCAGTAATCACACAGTGAGTGTTCTCATAGCCCCAAATCTCTTCCCCCTATATACTGTCTGAACATCTAGGAATTCCCAACATTTTGTTATCGTTGCTAGCCCACACACAAAACCATGCGTCATTCTACAATCAGCCTTCATTAAAAAGGCATTCAAAACAAAAAGCTGCTGCCTATAGAGCTGTAACATTACTTTTCCCTTCACTCCATTTTATCTTCCTACACAAGGCCATTAATAGCAGAAATCCCTACCTAAACATCTTTATAGTCCGGTATTGCATCCAGTACGGACATCATAGGTGAAAAGGTCTGCTCCTGTACTGTTTTACATTCTAAAAATACCACCTAATCATTAAGGCACAAAAAGAGGTTAGATTTCATTAAATAAATTTAATTTTGTTAAAATAATTTAAATCCAAATACAGTTGACATGTTTGCATCAAATTATATTTACACTTCTTGCTTAATTCAGAAACAAGGCTACAGCACAGTCAACACCTGGTAAAAATGGTGCCATTAAGTATTCAGCTGTGTTAGTGCTCAACAGTGAACTGCCAAAAAGGTTATGTCTTACTTCACTTCAGCAAAGCGCCAAAAATATATGTTAAAACTCAAGAGTTAACTGAACAAAATTCTAGAAAAAAAAGCATCAGAAACCATTAAAGCCAAAATAATACAAAATAGATTTTTAAAAAAATATCAAATGGTGGTTTGGTTTTGGTTTTAACAGGAAAGTAAACAATTTTCTGATACATTATAGTTAATACCAGAACCCAAGCCAATGTGTCCTGTTAAGGCAACATTCTTTACCAAGGTAAATAACTGGATCAATCTTTCCCAAAAAGCTATGGCAGCTATTTGGGTAGTTAATTGGCTACTTCCACGCCCCAACCCACTCCCAGCAGTGCTCACTTTGAAAGGTTAGAAACAAATGCAATGTGTGAGCCAACACACAAACCTCAATGGAATCAGTTGCTTTAAGTTTTCAACAGGAATACACATGGCAAATCAGAATGTTGGATGAATATCCCTGATCACAGTCTCCTGAAGAAGAGACTAATAAATGTATCTGGCATCGAAGTTTTAGTTGTTCAGAATTTAATTGCTCATTTGCATGATTCCGTCAGCTATAATTTTGTTCGAAAATGCATCAGTATTCGTTCCTGAGGTGAAGCTAAACTACGGGCATCCTTAGAACTTAACACAGACCTTATTCCACTGCTTTTGATGGGGTCTTCTTGCATTTACTAGTCGTCACTCCAGATTACAGGGTTCAGTTTACAAAATTAAAATGTCATAACTCACTCCCAAAAACCCTGATGTGAAGATGAAATGGTTTTTACATGGATAGCAACTAACTGATAACAAATATCTACGAAGTGGGTTGAACTCCTTGCCTCTCTTAAAAATAGGTACTAGAACCATTCAGCGGCAGAATAACCTTCTCAAGAATAGCAATACTACCTGAGTGTGTGTGGTGTTTGGGAAGTGGTGATATTATTGCAACCACCCTGTATTGCAGAAAACAGCAGACATTCTCCAACTTTAAAGATTGTCAAATCTTTTCACTAACATTCTAAATCAAACACTGCTGGACATGTGTCAAAGCATCAAACTTCTTAGAAAACAGAGAATGAGTAAGAAAAGTTTGGATGAAAATAGAACAGATTTCTACATTAGTCTACTCAACTAGAATAGGGCTCATTTCCTTCAGAAAGGTTTTTATTAGGCCAGAATGCTAATGTAGTGGTTTGGTTATACTTTGCTCCCAGTACAGACTTATATAAATTGCACACTACCCAGCCAATTCACAAGGCTATATTTCTTCTCTCACAGCACAAAGTGGCCATGGACTCCTTTAGTTAAATTAAATATACTTTATTACTCACAGATACTTTTAAGAATCATGTTTGCGAGAAGCAAGGGTTTTCTTTCAAACAACTTAGGAATGTTACAATTATCTCACATCATTTTCCCACATACACAAAATGAGGCCTGTGTCAAAAATATATGTGGGGGGATACGTTGCATGCCAAATGCATTAAGCATCATCATGTCCATTTCTGTTCTGTGCCTAGACATTTCCAATTCACATTGAGATACATCTTTTTGCTGTGAATAACCAGATTTTATTCCAGCCAGTTTATGTTGGAGGCTCAAGGATTTTAACATGTTTTCACACCCAGTACAAAGAAAAGCATCAGCAATAAAACTCTTCTTTACAAGATTACAAGCATCTTGACTAAAACTATGAACTGTGTTAAGCATCAGTAACACCTGCTTTTATTTGGGAGTCACAACTTGATGGATCTTCCTGCTGTTTTGGGTGCCATTTTGGACACAAATACTTGGCCAACACTTCATTGTATTTCTGAGAAAATGCTGCAGCATCAGAGGTGGATATAAAGAAAAAACACAAAGCACTATTGCAAGTGCAATGAAGCTCAACAGGTCACCCTGAATTAACAAAGAAAGCGGCTGACATGGACTCTGATGCACAAATTGCAATGGGCCACTGGAGGCAGGGAGTTGTGTCAGAACTACACAGGGTCTTGGTGAAAGCACAGAGAGATGAGTACAGTTTTAGTCTCCCTGCAGCGATGCAGTGGCTCACTGGATCAATTCCCGGGTGGGTCTATGTATCCAGGAGTTTAGAGCAATGGGCAATTGCCATAAAACTTTTAAGACTGGAGTTCTCAAAGTGCAGATGGTAATATTATCTGATTGCAGTGGGAGCATAACAGAAACAAAAGTGACTCCACTTTCGAATACAATCTCAAGATCAAGAAGGAGTTACCTAGTTGATCCTTACATGAATATTTTCTTCACTCCAATGTGAACATCCAGAACGCTTTATCTTAGAGCTGTAGATGGCCTGTCATTAACAATATTCAAATCCAAGAGTGATTTCTGGAAATTGGGAAGAATGATGGATGTGGGGCTAGAGATTAGAAGACAGGCCTGAACTTAAGTTTATGGAAGATGGATGAGAATAATGGATATGAATCTGGTGCAGCAAAGAGGTTTGTGCCTAGAAACTGGGAGTATTAAACAGAAGATATGTACAGGAAAGGATGGTTTATTTAATACAGGCAAGATGTGCTGCCCCAGTACCAGTGAAGACAAAGTTTACTAAAAACTGAGAGGCTTAAAGACCACATGGTCTGCTGTTGCTGTTATTTTGTCTGTTTTTATGCACAGCTGTGAACACCAATTTAAAGAAAACACATTTGACTGAAGTCCACTGGAATAATCAGAGGAATGGAGGGAAGCACTTGTGTGAGAGGTATATTTTGTACAAAGCACCAAAGTAATGAACCAAGAAATGGTTGACAGAAGACACTTTAAGTCTTTCTTTTGAGGGTGATTCAGGTGCACATGCCACCGTTTCTCTGTAAAACCAATGCCTAAAGTTCCATAAATTAATCTTAAATTATAGCAAAAGTGAATTGGTAGATGCACAATGGTAATAAAATATTAAATATATCTGATTAGATCTCAACTGTTGTAGTTTCCCACACAGGCTTCATAAAAAAAACACAAAGTCCTCCTCTTTTTAACATTTTCCTTAAACTAACCCAATCCAAATTTCTTAACAAACAAACCAACCTTCTCCACACATTTGAAAACCAGGTGGTCAGGGATTTGGTAAATGGAATGCTTCTTAAACTTAACAGTATCAATGGGAATGCGAACAGTTCAGTCAGCAAACTGCAGTCTACTCATATTTGTTCCAACATTCTCTTTAGCATCTACATCTGTACACAGGACACAAACAAATCCAAGTTTGAGGCTTTGACATATCTGGCTTTTCCCTTTGTGTTTGTTCACTAGGTGACTGTTTCAATACAGCTAGTAGGTTCTACGAAAACACTGAGGTTTTAAAATACTCCTACTTCATAAAATAAATAAAAAAGACAAAAAATGGAATAAAAACACTGATGAATAGCTCCTTTTATCCAGTCACCATAAACATTACATTATCAATGACATAACTTAAGCACACACGTCACATAACTAAATACTGTTCTAACCTGTGTATACAAACTGTATGCAACAGCTTTCTCACTCAGAAGATATTTGGACTGTTCTTGTTACTCCACAGCAAAACAAACAGAACAATCAGCATTTTAAATGGGTCCTGCTCAACCTGTTGTTGGGAACCTTCGTGACCTTATACTAAACAGTGGTCTAACACCAAGATTTCAAGCCTTTCCTAGAAACAGATAGCATGCATGCAACAGGAATTGATTACTTCCACCAAGTATGAAAAAGGCAGATATATAAATTTAGAAAATATTCAAAATAATTCATGAACACGAGAAAATCTGTAGATGCTAGAAATCTGAGCCACACACAAAATGCTGTTGGAACTCGGCAGATCAGGTAAATTCAATGGAAAAGAGCAAACAGTCGACATTTCGGACTGAGACCTTTCATCAGAATTGATGAAGGGCCTCAGCTCAAAATGTTGATGGCTTACTCTTTTCGATAGATGCTGCCTGGGCTGCTGAGTTCCTCCAGCATTTTGTGTGTTGCTGGAAATAATTCATAATTCTGGTTTGAAGGTGTTATTTTGGTACTATGACAAATTTAGGTAAATTTCATTTGTGGGAGGGAGAGAGAATTTCAGTTTTTAGTTTTGCCCAGTTGTTGTTTTAATTCAGATTGTAATACAGAAATTGTTCAAAACTGGGCTATGCAAGAGTAATATGGAATTTGATTCAGTTCAGATTCTGGTGGAAAGCTGTGAGGATAACTAGGACTTAACCACACCAATGGGATTTATATTCTAGTGAACATTTCATGGCACTGGGAACATCTGATCAGGCACCAGGTAATGTGTTTCTGCCCTCACTTGAACAAATTATTAAGAAAGCAATCAGTAAGCTCTTCCAAAAAAGCCTGAAGAAAATAAATGCCAATTGCACCAAGATTTAAATTTGTGTGGCAATTACATTTGACCTTAAACTACTGATCCTCCAGATTTTAAAATTAATGCTGACATCCAATGGCTTGCAACGTTTTGTGTTAAGTGCTCAATGTTTCCAACTTTTAATAGCTTACAATCAGATCAGAGCACAACAGCATCTCATCACATTTGAAAGGGGTGTGATGTGGTCAGGAAGACCAGCCACAGAGCATCAAAGAAATGTGAGGATGCTTGTTTACTATACCATCATCTATCTTAGAGAGAGATTGTTTTTAAAACTAGCTAATTTTACAATGAACGCACCAATTATTAAGGAGTTCTGCAGTACGAGACCCAGTGGTGGAATGTCAAAAGTAAACATGCTAAAAATGATATTAGCATCATTATGAGAGAGGCTGGTGGCAATTGTGCAGATTAGACATAAACCCCCACAATCACTCCCTTCCCTTCACAACTCCCATTAAAGTTACTTCCTTAGAACGATAACCATCATTTTCTGAACAAATGATCTCATCTAATTCCAGGAAGCATCAGACAGAAAAGAAATGTCTGCGTTTACAATAGCAATGTGCATCCGTAGGTCTTCTGTCCTTATGCGCAGGCTACCTTCTTCAAAATGTCATTTTAAGTGATGGCTGAACTTGTATTCTGGAAATTTAAAAGCAAAACCAATTTAAAATTGATATCATGCCAGTCCCAACTAGATTATGTACATTGCAAAGAATGTTGCCCACACAGATGTTTTTAAGGGGTGGGAAATAATAAAAAAATCAAATGAAACATTGCTGTAAATACACATTAAAATTCAGGTAAATAATAAAAACAATGCAAGACACCGTTTAAAAAAAAATGTAAACTGAAGCTGAGATATACGGATAACCAAATATATTTCTGAATGCTTAAAAATGTCCGCACGAGGCTAAGGCTTCCATCATCCTTTACAGAAACGTCATACAGAGTGGATCCCCATTTACTGCATTTTCGTTTATTCGACCAGAAATGATCTGCAGAGATGTCCTTTCACCCAATAAATCTGCGCTTGCGTTTAAAATATTTCTCCAACAGATGAAGTCACAGAATCCACCACAGATTGTTGAAGATGCAGGAAGTCATCCACAGGAAGGGTCAAAGCAGCTCCCTAGAACAGGAAATCCTCAAAAAAAGATCGCCGTGAATCTAGCTGCTTTACTTGTATTGGGTGCACACAAAACTGTTCAGATTTTCACTCAGACCCCAGTAAAGCACTCCCTGGGAAATCCTGTGGCAAAAGCTGAATACGGGGTGCATCATATCTCCACACAAGGTTTGTTTGATCAAGGGTTAGAACTTTTAACGACATTCCTGTTACTATTCTCTTTATAGGGATAGACTTGAAAAAAAACTTCATAATTCCAATTGTCGGTTCTATGCAATGCCATTTTAAAAGATAAAATATAAAATGCTCCTGTAACACAACTGTCATATTTAAAAGCAAAATAAGACAGCAGTGACCAAAACACTTCACTACTGCACTCAATTTTAACAACTACAGAATGCTTCAATGTAAGACTTCAGCAATGATCTGGTATTCAGCCATGCATACATTATATTCTTGGTTCAACAATAAAAAATAAAAATCCCATAATACTTAAAGTACTGAGCACCATTCATAAAAGAAAATATATTTCTGCCATTTCTGTATCAGAAAAGAAGGAAATTGAGGGGAATAATCGTAAAATTTGATCATTTCAAAAGGCTTCCATTCCTACAGAATCAAGCAGCAAATGCAATACCATTTTTCCTCAACGTGCAATACAAGAATCTGAATCACATTTGTCTAGATTGACTGTAGTTCCGATGTAAAGTACATTTTTAAAAATTTCAACTTGAAAGTTGTGGAATTTGAGAAATTGCCAACATGGTACATGTGATCTCAGGGCACACATTCCCCTTCAGCTCCACATACCACTGTACCCACTTAAAACATGCCTGCTAGCAGCCGGAAGTCATGTGTGGGTATGGGGGAACAACAGCCCCTTCTACTCTGCACAGTCTCAAAACCTAACTGAGGGTTCCAGCCAACCCTAGAGGTGCCTTCCCATCCCTCCCCACCCCGTCTTCGTTGCCCACATCTGTCAGAGTAAAGACTGTGCAAGGACATTTCCAACCCCTTTTCTTAGTGGAGAGCCACCACTTACAGGCACCCATTCAGAACAGGACCAAGTCCCACTATACACACCTGGGAAACAAATGTCACTGAACTGGCCCCTTTAATTCATTTACCCAAGAACTGTCATCTACAGGGCAGTGGAAAACCTTTGGTCACAGGAGGATTCTAATTTCCTTGTCTTGGACAAATAACAACATTTTATTTCTTGGCATAGCAAGCAATTGACTAGCTTCCCACTTGTACATCTTTCTGATCTGGCCACTGACATTCCACACAGAAAAGTTTTCCATTCCTTTCTCTCTCCCCTTCCACCCCACCCCACACAAAAAAGTTGCAAGGAATGGAAATTGCCATTCAAAAATGCATTTGGAGGTAAACATTTAAAAAAAAAGCCATTTGAAAAAGCAGGTAGTTTACCAAGTCTGGAAGCTGTACAAAGCCAATTACATTTTTTCCTGCATCACTAATGTGTTGGATAGCATTGATCATACTTTGACAAATTAAATCTTCTGTGCAAGACAGAAATTAGAGAAAACCTTTGCTTCCCCACCACCCCCCTCAGCTCCCTGCAGAGCCACACAAGACCACCACTAAGGGCTTGCACCAACACAATGCAGAGCAGTTAACATGCCACCCACAAAATTAAATAAAACTGAATTAAAAGCATTCTTCTTGTTTGACACAACCATTTTGGTGGATCAACAGTCGATTTGTTTCCCCTTTCCTCTGGCTTTAACAGAGCAACTTAATGTCCATCATTTCTCCTGCATGACATGTGAAATTACAGAACGGATTGTTAACGTCCAACATAATGTACCGAGGAAGGATTTGTGCTCACTGATGGGACCCTGAAGAAAAGCCCGTGACGTCACTGTTCTCGTGGCTCTAGAGTTTAAAGGTTCACTGATGTCTCCTTTACGTTGGTAAACAGCAGCAGTGCGCAGCCTGTTACTTCTTCCACGTGCACCAGGCAGCACGCGTAGGACGCATAGGTCGCTTTCCCTTTCACAGCAGAAGACAAGAACTTGACAAGTCTCTGCTCTCCCATTTTGGTTTTGTAGAAGATTCTTCAGCCGACTTACGTCCCTCTTTAAAATACAGATTTCAATTCCTCATTGGCATCACATTAGAAGAGGGCAGCCAGGCCTGTCAAGCGTGGAGTTCAACCTTGTTATCAAATTATTTGTGTATTTTTTTCTTTTTAAAAAAAAAGCAATCTTATAAAAGCAGTGCACATACACAATTGAAACACTGGCCATCATCTTCAGTCTTAAATTTCTGAATATCTCTTATTTGCTTTTTTTTCCATAATGGGATGAAACAGTCTAGTTCTCCCAGGCTGATGATGTCAGAACTGACGCATTCACATATATCATATCCAATTGAGATTGTTTCAAAAACAACATTACTCTTGTTTTTACTTTTCAACAGAATGAGACTGGAGGAGCGGCACTGCTCATTTAAAAAGCTCTTGATGATATCCTCTCGTCCACAACAGGGATGTCCGGCTGAGGTGGTGTAGGTCTCCCACGTAAAAGTGTTTCAGTGTCTGTCAGCCAATGACACTTGCTTGACTCCCTTTGCTGCAGGACACAGTAAGAACAGCAATTGGCGATTAATCTCATTTTAGTCATGAAGCTCTGCCGGTATCATCATCTTCTTGTAACAGCAATATGAAATAATCGAGTTGTCTCCTAGGATAGGAGAAGGTGCAGTTCTCCCCATCAGGGCTGATTCCATCTGGTCTCAACATTTCTGTTGTTATCTTTTACTGTAGTACACAGGAAGAACAGCACTGATCGTCCTTGTCAGGCTGAGCTGCATAATTCATCTGCCTTACGATTTCAGCAAACAGCTCATCCACCATGGTCTTGCTCTTGGCTGAGGTCTCCATGAAAGGGCAGCCCCACTCCTCAGCCAGGGCTCGACCCTCGAGCGAGGACACCTCCCTCTCGCTCTCCAAGTCCACCTTGTTGCCCACTAGGATGACTGGTACCTTCTCGTAGCGCTTGACGCGGATGATCTGGTCCCGCATGGGCCTGATGTCCTGGAACGACTGCTGGTTGACCAGGCTGTAGACCAGGATAAAGCCCTGGCCGTTCTTGATGTACAGGTCCCTCATGGAGGCAAACTGTTCAGTACCCGCCGTGTCCAGGATCTCCAGCACTGAGGGCGATGAGTCCACCTCGATCTCCTTGCGGTAGAAGTCCTCAATCGTTGGGTCATACTTTTCAATGAAAGTGCCCGTCACAAATTGCACCGTCAGAGCTGATTTGCCCACTCCCCCACTGCCCAACACCACTACCTTGTACTCCCTCATGACTTCCTACTGCCTCCTCCAGCACCCCCCTTTATCCAACCAAAGGCCAATGGATTGGAGCCAACCTCCCCTCTAAATGAGGGCAACCCTGGAGGCCTTTCAATTGATTAAAACTCGGCAGAACAGCACAGCACACCCTTCCTCTAGAGATTAAAAGTCGGCAAAGTCGGCAGCGGTACCTTTAACCGACCACTCCCCTTTAAATGATTAAACGTCGGCAGACTGGAAGCACGGTTGCCCTCCCCTTTAACCGAACGGTAGCCGGGCAGAAAACGGAGAGGGCGAGGAGGAATTAACGCTGGGGCGAGCGAGGATTTATCTGGCGACTGTTCCGTTTCAGAGGGGCGGCTGAAAGACAAAGGCCTCGGGGCCTGCCCGCCCGTCAGCAGGCTGACGGATCCTCACCCGCCCGGATCTCAGGGAGATCGGCGCCGGCTCTTCCACATTCTCCGCCCCCGACCCCGTTTGGCTCTTCGACCACTGGTCGAGTGGCTTCCTCTCCCCACCCCCTCCGGGCCTCGCCGCTCTTCAGCCGCCCGCTTCCTTCAGCACCGCCATTCTCTCTCGGGCGGGGAGTCTCCGCCCGCGCCGACAGTCACGTGATACTCGCCGGCCACCGTAGCGAAAACCGCGCCCCTCAGCTGCCAGACATTCGACTACGCGGACGACCAATCAACGTAGGGGATTCACAATCGGTCCCTCCTCCTCGCTCTGCCCATTGCCCCACTGACTGTCCATCAAGGAGTCGTCGACTGACGGTAGCACGGAACACAGCCAGCACAGCCTTTCTCCTTTCTCATTGGCCCAATAGCCGTCCGTCAAATTGCCTTCAACGAATCGCAGTGCAGAATTATACCAGCCCCGCCTTCCCCCCCATAGTTGACGTCCGTCAAGGATGGATTGTCCAATCGGAGTGGAGGACGAAGGAAGCCTCACCCACAGATTGGGGTTCACTGATTGACGATAAAGGAAAATTACTGCAGAAAATGCGGGAGATACTCCGTCGATCGGACCCCTTCAGTTAGATAACATTTCATACAAATTCTCTTTCCGAAGACGCTGCCAGACCAGGAGAATGCTTTCAGCAGTGAACAGAAATCACCCAATCAGGGCACGGTTGTCTGGGGCCACGCCCATTTGATGGCCATCATGGATTAACGTGTTCAGCCGACCACCCCGGCAACCCACTGCCATGTGACATCAAATCGTTCAATCGGCGGGTGCCTTCTCCCGGAAATAGATAGACTAAACAACCGATTGGACGCGGTATCTCCGACATTCAGCCAATTGGAAAATGACTAGAAGGGACCAGTCACCAGGTTCGCCGCCGGATGCGGTCGTCATGGGAACGCCCAGATTGACAGGTGTGAATTCCGGGGCTGATAGCTCGGCAAACTAATACAAAGAAGTACCGGCATTTGTGAGTCTTCCAAATTAAAAAAAAAGTTATAATATGCTTTTCATATACTAAAGATTATGCATTAGCATAATCAGCGAGTTTGCCCAGGCATTCCCTGTCATCTGGTGGTGGAGGAGATTCTGTCCGCCTACTGCACCCTTCTCGCTTGCAGACTGCAGTGATGCCCTTTTCCCGAGCTCCGACATCCGAAAGGAGAAGGCATTTCTAATAAATTGGATTAGCGGACAGACAGGGAAAGTTCGCCCCCCGGGGTGATGGGGTCTTGCATATATTGACTGGAAGATTGTGAAGATAGACATTACATTAAACAGCAAGTTCTAGACTCTGCAGAGATACGGCCGTGTGTTTGGTCCCAAGCCTTCTTTATTAACTTGCATGGTATCTTTTCGGACCTACTATCGGGCAGGAGGTACAGAAGGCTGAAGTCTCACACCGTCAGGTTCAAGAACAGCTACTTCCCTTCAACCGTTTTGTTCTTGAACCAAGTTGCACAACCCTAATCACCACCTCAGTGTCGCAACACCATGAGCACTTCAGACTAAAAATTGACTTTTTTGTTTTATTTGTGTCAGTTCTTGGAAAATTGAGTATAATTTATGTTCTTCTTCTGAATGCTGCTTTTCTGATGCCATGTGTCTGAAAGTAAGTTTTTCATTGCACCTGTGCATATGACAATAAACTCGACTTTCTCCATTAACAGATACATTGGTCTCCTTCAGATTTCCGGACTCTGTTTTCTTATAAAAATGCTCTATATGATAATAAACACAGAAAATGCTGGAGGTATTCAGTAGGCCAGGCAACATCTGTGGAGACTGAGAGGCTGATTTAGATTGATTTATTTATCGCATGTACATCAAAACATACAATGAAATATGTTGTTTGTGTTAAGAATGAACACATGCTACACATTCTGGTGCCAGCATAACATGCCTACCATGTTCAGCATAGAAATCTACAGCACATTACAGACCCTTCGGTCCACAATGTTGTGCCAACCATGTAACCTACTCCAGAATCTGCCAAGAATTTCCCTCCCACATAGCCCTCTATTTTTCTAAGCTCCATGTACCTATCTAAGATTCTCTTAAAAGACCCTATTGTATCCGCCTCCACCACTGTCACTGGCAGTTGATTCCACACACCCACTGCTCTCTGTGTAAAAAACTTACCTGACATCCCCCTTGTACCTACTTCCAAGCACCTTAAAACTATGCCCCCTCGTGTTAGCCATTTCAGCCTTGGGAAAAAGCCTCTGGATATCCACATGATCAATGCCTCTCATCATCTTATACACCTCTATCAGGTCACCTCTCATCCCTCGTTGCTACAAGGAGAAAAGGCCAAGTTCACTCAACCTATTCTCATAAGGCATGCTCCCCAATCCGGGCAACATCCTTGTAAATATCCTTTGCACCCTTTCTATAGTTTCCACTTCCATCCTGTACTGAGGTGACCAGAACTGAACACAGTACTCCAAGTGGGGTCTAACTAAGATTAGTTGTAACATTACCTCAGGGCTCTTGAACTCAATCCCACGGTTGATGAAGGCTAACAGACCATACACCTTCTTAACAACAATGTCAACAACAAAACTAAACAATAGCAAAACAACCCCCCTTTTCCCCCCACCCACTTACTCTCTCTCACACACACACACACACACGCCTCCAACCCCAAGGCAGGCCACGTCTGGGCCTTCGACCTTCAGACATGGGGCATCCAACAGCCAGTCCTTGGCCTGGGATGGTGTGAACAACCAATCACAGTATTCAAAGAGGAAATAACCCGTAGAGGTGTAGGACTGTAGCCCTGCAGAAGGATCTCGGACTGAAACACCAACTGTTTATTCATTTCATAGATGCTGCTTGACCTCCCGATTTCCTCCAGCATTTTGTGTGTTGCTTTAGTGGGACTTTTGTACGAGGAGCCAGACATGTTGAATGATCTCCTCCAGTGCCTACCCTTTCTCATGTTTAAAGTCCTGGTGTTTCAGGCTCATGATATTTCCTCAAATCTCTACTCCATATTAGAGCTGCCAAGCCTTCTACATTGAAGACCAATTCCTCGGGCATTATTGTCATTGAAGACTTTTCTTTAATCGATTATGAGAATACTGGAGAATGGATGATGCTGTGGTGCTGAAAGTCAGAGACTGTCCTGAGAGCATGCATTTTATGTTCATTTTCTTAACCTAAGTTTAATATGTTAGCTAAAATCTGGGGGGTGGGGTGGGAAAAAGGTTTGACTGGATGGCAAGGTTAAATTCAGAAGTTCTGCATTAATATATAGATGGAGATGGCGACACTAGCTACATCCTCACCTGAATTTCTCCAGCCCCTTCATAACTTAATGAAATTTGCTTCCTGAGGCCCTCACCATCCAGGGCATGCTCTCTTCTCACTGCCGCCATTGGAAAGGAGGTACTGGAGCCTTAGACCCCACACAACCAGGTCAGGAACAGTTACAGTATTAATTGATTGATTGGAATTGATTGTGAACTTCAGGAAGAGGAAATTGAGGTAACACACACACCAGTCCTGATTGAGGGATCAGCAGAGGAAAGGGTGAGCAGTTTCAAGTTCCTGGGCGTCAACATCTCTGAAGGTCTACCCTGGGCCCAACATATTGATGCAATTACAAAGAAGGCATGATGGTGACTACATTTCATTAAGAGTTTGAGGAGGCTAGGTATGTCCCCAAAGACTAGTAAATTTCTACAGATGTACCGTGGAGAGCATTCTAACTGGTTGCATCTGGTATGGAGGGGCCAGCGCACAAGATCAGAAAAAATTGCGTAAATTTGCACACTCAGTCAGGCACATCATGGAAACTAGCCTCCCCAGCGTCGAGGATATGTTAATACCCTTCCTCCACCATTGATGCTGCCCTCACCTGCACCTTCTCCATTTCCCAAACATCATCTTCCTGTTGCTTTAACAGTGATAGAGTTCCTCTTGTCTTTACCTACCTCCTCAGAAGCCTCCACATTCAACATATCATTCTCTGCAACTTGTGCCATCTTCAATGGGATCCCACCATCAAACATATCTTTACCTCTCCACCTCTCTGCAGGGATCACTCACTTTGTGATTTCCTTGTCCATTTGCCCCACCCCAATAATCTCCCTGCTGATATTTATCCCTGCAAGTTGTTCAGGTGCTCCACCTCCTTTCAGGGCCCCAAACAGTCCTTCCAGGTGAGACAGCACTTCACCTGTGAATCTGCTGCGGTAATCTATTTTGTCCGGTGCTCCCGATGCAGCCTCCTCTACATTGGTGAGACCTATTGTAAATCGGGGGACCACATCGTCCAGTACCACTGCTCTATCCACCAAAAGCAGATCCTCCCCAGTGGCTAAACAGTTTAATTCTGATTCTCATTCCCATTCCGACATGTTAGTCTATGGCTTCCTCTTGTGCCAAGAAGAAGTCACCCTCAGGCTGCAGGAACACCACCTTATATTCGGTCGGGGTAGTCTCCGACCTGATGGCAGAAATATTGATTTCTTCTTCTGGTAAACAAAAATTTCCCTACTCCCTCCCCTCTTCTTTTCCCCACTCTGGCCTCTTACCTCTTCTCACTTGCCCATAACCTCCCCTTTCTCCTACCCTATTAGATTCCATCCTCTCCAGCCCTTTACCTTTCCCATCAACCTGGCTTCATCTACTACCATCCAGCTTGTCTTCCACCCCCACACCTTTTTATTCCGGCATCTTCCCCCTTCCTTTCCAGTCCAGAAGAAGAATCTCGGCCTGAAGCATTGTCCATAGATGCTGCCTGACCTTCTGAGTTCCACCAGCATTGTGTGTGTTGCTCTGTATCTTCAAAAGGCGATGCCTCAAAAAGGCGGCACCCATCTTTAGGGATCCCCATCACCCAGGATACGCCCCCTTCTCATCGCTGCCATCAAGGAGGAGGTACAGGAGTCAGAAGACACTCATTGAACATTTTAGAAACAGCTTCTTCCTCACTGCCATCATATTCCTGAATGGACTTTGAGTCCGTGTACACCACCTTTTTTGCTCTCTTTTTGCACTAGTTATTGATGTTTTAAATATATATATATATATAAAATGGTAATTTATAGTTTTATTATTATGTATTGCAATGTACTGCTGCTGCAAAACAACAAATTTCACAAGATACACCAGTGATATTAAACCTGATTCTTCAACCATTAGGCTCCTGAACCAGTGTGTATAACTTTACTCTGCTCAACACTGAACTGATTCCACAACTATTGGACTCGCTTTCAAGGGCTCGACCACTCATGTTCTCCATAATTTGTTATTTTTTGCACAATTTGTCTGGCATGTTGGTTGTTTGTCAGCCTCTGTGTGTAGCTTTTCATTGATTCAATTGTATTTCTTTACTTCTCTATGAATGCCTACAAGAAAACAAATGTTAAGATAGTATATGGTTACGTACTTTGATAATAGTAATAAATTTACTTTAAACTTTGAAAGCCCTTCTGAAATGCAGGTATACTGTACACATTCTAGTACTGGGGATGTTGCACTGACACTTGAAAGCATTTCAGTGACAAGGTGGGAATTCATATAGACATGGAAAATGTAACAGTGGCTAGAAATGGACCCACAGAACTTCAACATCAAAAGCCAGAAAAAAAACCTCAACAGCTGCATAGATAGGAACCTATTTTTATAGGTTTAATATATAAAAGCACACCTGAATAATCAATGTATTTAGTTGATTGCAGGGGCTCATACCCCTGTAGCGTAGCTCTTAATTTAGTTACGACACACAAAGCGCTGGAGGTGCTCAGCAGGTCGGGCAGCATCTATGGAGGGAAATGGACAGTCAATTTGGGTTGACACTAGGAAGCCTGAAGGGTCTCAAACTGATACATTGACTGTCTATTTAATCTCCACAGATGCCATCCTGTTGAGTTCCTCCAGTGTCTTGCAGGTTGCTCCAGGTTCCAGCATCTGCTGTCTCTTGTGTCTCCGTTTTAATTTAGTTGCATCTTTCTCCTGTGCTGTAGTTGTATCTTGTCCCCAAGACTTCCATTCCAACTGGTTTACTGTTAATAAATCGGGAGCTATAAGACCACAGTTTGAGTTGTGCCTGTTTGTGGCCAGCCTTCTTATCATTCGAGCATGACAAATGCTGGCATAAAACTGTGAGCAGACACTCATCTACAGGAAACCTAAATCTTAAATAATGATTACAAACCGTTGCGAAGTGCCAGGGGACTAGATATTATGTGATCAAACCTCCAGACATATGTCCACCAAGGACTGCCAACTCTGCTGGACACTTCCCTTATTTAAAGGGCCAGCACTTTGAAATGGAGTAACAACAATACATATATGCAAGTTTAAAACTGTGACCAGGGTTGGGGCAGCAAGTTTAGGGCCATCAGTAGTGGGCTACCTAAAAAGGTGACTTGACTAGTACGATTAATGAAATCAGATGCCTGGAAGGATGGCCTTGGAGAATGGAGCAGGTTTGATCTGGAGCTCTTTGGATTCTGTTGAATGTGTCAGTGTTTATTAGAATGGGTGATTAATGAAGGAATGGGACTTGCCAGATGCAGCAGGATAAAACATTTTTTCCTCAAAATCACAAACGTAATTTTAAATTTATTTCCTTTTAATTTAATTGTTTACCTTTCCCAGAAGGAATTCGGCCAGCCTGTATTTTTTTTCCCAGAAATGAGATTCCCACATGAATCATGGTATCAGACAGAGATACGGCACAGAAACAAGCCTTCGGCCAGTCGAATCTGTAGAGACCATCCACCTGCAACTGTCCTGTGATTAGGCTAGTATTAAATAGGTGGGTTGTTGGACAGTGCGGCATGTTGGGCTGGAAGGGGTTTGTTCTGCATTCTTATCTAAAAATAAATAAAGACATTAATCCTACGTTCACAGGAACTCCCTCCTCCATCCCAGATTCTAACCCTCGCACTAGGGCCAATGAAAATTAACTGATAAACACAATTTTTTGGTCACAGGAAGAACGTGCAGACTCCACACAGCCAGCACCCGATATTAGGATTGAACCTGGGTCTCCAGGGTTATGAAGCAGCAGGTTTACCTACCACACCACTTTGCCACCACAAGTTTTTGGAGCCAAAGAATGCAAACATAACCATGCAGAATCATCAGAACATTGTGGAACACATGGAATGACAACTATTGATGGAGATCGTTCAGCCCATTGCGTTTATACTGGGCTATGCTCTTAACATTCACTGTAACACCTTTGGGAAGGGCATTGTTGAGCGAATTTTCATTGCCCTTTCCAGAAGCATAATGCAAATCATAACAATTCACTGCACGAACAATTATCTTAAATCGTTTTCCTATACTTACTGCTACAGTATTTCATTGTATTGAATACCTTTATGCACCTCTGATAAATGGAGAGATTTTATATTTTAGTGCCCCATTATCTCAAGTGCCAAGTTATGATCACAGGTACAGGATTGTAGCTGGACTGCACTTTGAGGATGTCCACACAATATAAAGGAAAAAGCAAGTACAAATGTTATGAAAGTTCCCAGGATAGAGAACAATTTACCAATTGATCTATTGATCTCATGGGCTTTAATCTTCTGGATCAGCCTACCATGAGACCTTTGTTGAAATCTTTTTCAAAAGTCCATATATACATTGCCCTGCCCTCATTAATTACCTTCAAGGCATGACTTCCCTTGCACAAAGCCATGCTGACCAACCCTGATAAAACCTCACTTTTCTAGATGCGAATACATTCTCTGCCAAGCATCATCAACAATAATTTCTCTGATGGAAGGCTCACCAGCCTATAAAGTCATGGTTTGTCTCGACTGCCCTTGTTAATCAGAGGACAACATTGGCTGTTCTCTAGTCCTCTGGGACCTTGCTCGTTAATGATGACATAAAGATCTCTGTCAACACCCCCTGCAATTTCCTCACTTACCTCTCTCAATAACCTGGGATAGTTGACAACAGGGCCTAGGGGCTTAACCACCTTAATGCCCTTTAAGTGCCCCAACACCTCTTCCTTGATTTCAACATGCTCCAGAATATCATCCCTCCTGATCTTGCTACCCTCCATGTCCTTCTGAAGTTGGAACGATCATTGAAACCAGTTTTGAAAAAGGAAAAAAAAATCAGCTTCAGGACACATTGGATTTGGAAATCTATTGAATTTATAATTAAGGTGGGAGGGAAGAGCGGTGAAGTACATTAAGCCAGATTTCCAGCATCTGCATTTTTCTTTTTGCTTTGCGACTTCCGGCATGTGAGCTTAATGTGAGTTGTAGGTCTTGAACCATATATCAGCTGTATGAATGGATAATCAAGACTCCTGAAATAATACAACAATTTTTTTCCCAAATATTTATTTATTTTCCCCTCAATGGTCATAAACAAATAGTTGCATCTTATGAAATAAAACAGTGAATCATTCAACATAACTAAACCATAAACAGTATATAATCTGGCAGTAATACAGAAAAAAAATTCGGTACTGTATACCTGGGAAGTGGAGGCTCTGTGTACAGACAATTGTTTCATTGCAGAGTGACATATTACTACACCTAATGAACCACTAACTGCACTCCATTTGTGTGTGTGTGAATGGAGATATTACATTCTTCAACTACTAAGATTCACCAAACAGCATAGCTAGTAAACTTATTTGGCCGCTGTCACTAGATTTCAAACTGGCTTTGTAAAATATTGAACTGAACACTTACCAGGCAACTGTTGCAAAAAACAGCCTGAGTCATGTTCAACTTAGCACTAATATTCTAACCAGAAGCCTGCATCAGGAATCGCAGAGTAGTGACTGTAAACTGTGGTGCCTGACAAAGCAATTCTTGAGATTACAACCCAGTTATCGTTGTAAATATGGTACAGTGAGTGAAACAGGTACATAACAACTTCCTGTTGGGTTGAAGATGTTGTGTCCTAAGGAAGGATGTTGTTTCTGTCAGATTTGTATGATATGTTTGAATATTTTATCTTCTATTGTTGCTCAAAGCAAGCTACAAGCATGAGAGACTAACTATAGTTAGTGCTCCCTAGTAGAGGCATGAATGTTCATTTCTTAAAAAAAAACTGCAGCATACAATTTTATATATAGTTTTAAAAAATAGTTTGTGTTAACTGCCTAGAATTCCAACAGGAAATATATTATATTTCAGTAAACAGTTACAATTCACGTCAAACTGTCTCTCATGACAAAGTTTTGAACGGAGGATTTAGTTTCTATTTAGAAACCTCCGCCCTGGTTTTACAATATAAAGACAGTTTTATTTATTACATAATTATTATGTACATAAGTGCAACTAGATCTGTTATACATATCCGTACATTACATTACCAGGACCAGGATCAGGACCAGGATCAGTTAGTTCAGCTGCATTTCAACTCTCAGATAGTGACAACACTCCTGAAAACAACAAACCCTTCGACGGACACAAACCAATCTGTTCCTTGGGTGAGAATGTCAAAAATATTCAAACAGTATCAATTTTATACCATCTGACAGTACACAGTTGGCGAAAGGCCAATATCTGCAGATCAAATGGTTCTTTTTATCAGTTGGAAAAAAACAGAAGTATAAAGACAAGTTACCTAACATTAAAAGTTTAAAAAAAATACACAGATCTACACAAGTACACATGTATCCTGCCATTATTGTGACATGATTATTTCATGTTAAGGATCAACTTACGTGTGTTAAAATATTAGTTAGGCAATACATTTTGTTACAAGTTTGAGTCTGAGGCCTTAGAAAACTAAGTGCGCTGGATAAGTGCTGTGGCCACAAGTGGTGCTCACTTATCATAGTGCAACAAGCTTTTAAGCTGAGTGCACCATTTCATAACAGAAAATATTGCTATAGCATCAGAAATCTGTAGAAAACTTTGTCCTTCTACAGAAAAACAGAAAAAGAAATATGATGGATATTGAGAATAAATGTGACTTTAAAAATAGCTCATAAATGTTATTATGATGTTAGCATTGAACTACGACAACTGTTCACCTGCACTGTTCTTCTGAAAGTTTCGTAGTGACATAGTTTCTTATCTGTTAATGGTATGTTTTACCACTATAAAATGCAGGTCTAGTTGACTTGGTAATGGACTGAGCTCTGCATGTATAGTATAAGAGCAGGATTTTAAAAAAATGTTACTACTACTATTAATCCTCAATAAAAGTTTCAAGAAAACAAAATCATTACATGTTATCTTTAGTATTAATTCTACTATAAAACCATTAACATTTCATATCATAAAACCAATCTTGTAAAAAGGTAAACCTATTATGAAAATGGAATATATACTTTGAACACAATAGAGATTCTGATCAAACTATTAACTAACTTCTAAGCATTATAATGGATGGACTTATCTATGATCTTCTAAGACTTTAAAAAGAATTCTTTAAATATAAACTATAATTAAAAAAAGAAAATTACCAAGCTATAGGTTTTTGTGTTTGCTATGTTCTGATGACTTTATGTAGTTACTGATTGATTTAACAGTATTTAGATTGTATGGTAGAATTCAAGGTTACATTAGGGTTCTGAGCCAACCTTAGTATATATCCTTGTTTTGTTTCTGTGTTGAGATATTACAACATAAATTTTGTGAAACAGTGTTTATGTCAATGTTACTTCTAAACCTTATATTAGAGTCACAATCACATTGTGACTTGCAGAATGAAAAAATAATCAAATTTACAGTTTTATGATGTAATTTGTTTGAAAGGATGAGAGAATCACCAGCCCCCATTCTTGATATTAGTGAGAAACTAGAGTGTATTTGGGAAGAGCCTTTTCTTAGAAAAAGAATAATTATTTTTTAAAAAATTAATTCTTCTTGTTGTGTACTTCAACTATACTTTCTTTGAATTGTGCCAGCTAATTCAGTCTCCATCATTAACATGAGAAAACACAAAATGCAATTTTGGTAAAACTTACACTTTGCACATATTTGTGAATAATTGCCCCCACCCTCTTTACTTTAGGCACTGTTACATAAATCATGTACTAGATTATAAGTGACTTTATAATACCGTGCATCTTTTGGAGTTGGAAGAATCTTTGGTAATGCAGAAAATATGGTGGCCAAAATTATTATCGCTGCAGTGAAACTGACCTGCTGTTTCCACAATCAATTGCTTTTGCAGCCAGTCGCACCGACTGAAGTTCCACTGTGCAAACCCAAAAGACAACTGCAGGACTGGCAGTGGGAACTTCACTTATGACATGATTCTTCAAGCTTTGAAACAAGCTGCCTCAGTAAATTAAACCAACTTCTCAGTGTAGGAACTACATATCCAAAAATGACTGCAATGCACTGGAAAGACGTCCTTTCACGATTTGCTCATATTACCACAACAAGGCATCAAGAGCATCAGCAATCAATATACAATAAGCTTTGGCAAGTCATTATGTCTGTGCAATATTTCAGATTAATATAAGAACCTTGGAGTTATTTCATAATTCACATCTATAAGATTTAGTTTACTTAATAGTCTTTTTTTTAGAAAATAAAAACTGATCATCATTGATCAAATGCTATTTTTCCCAGTAATTAATTAGGCTATTAAAAGGTTTAAAACCCCATTTTTTTTTGCACTGAAACCCTCAGAGTTTTGTGTACTGTTTGTATAAATGTCCATGGGGATTCTTCCAACTCAGCAGGTGCTGTTTTTTGTATACCATGATATCAGACAACAAATTATTAACAATAGAACCACATCACACTCTTTACAGAATGTAATGGTTTAACAGCTTCACAAAATGAGACATCAGAAATTAGATTACCATTGCCTAGATTGTAATATTTATCTTAAGTGCTAGTTATTTACAGGATATATGAATATTAAATATGTGCCTGAAATCATCTATATCCTTAAATTTGATAATGCATTTCCCATCAAGATCTTGTATTCTTGCTTAATCTAAATAGAATGTGTCTTAATTTAGTTAGCATGCTGGCTGTGGTAAGCCCAATATGGATGCAGGTGGGGAGTGAAGAGGGTAGTATTTACAGTAAGCTTGTTCGTGAGTTTCCATAGAGATGTCCTGGGAATTCAATAGCTTCGGGTTCACTATTTCAGCATGATCTGTTAGGAATACAGAAAAAAGGGATTTAGTGAGGCTTAAGGTAATGCAGACACAGGGAAGAGGACAGGATCTATAATAATTGGAATGACATATAAATTCCTAAATAACTGGCGCGACAGCATCAAACGACACATGCAGGTTGCTATGGAAACCACACATGCATACAAATGTGCACAGATCGTTATTCTCATCAGGGATTTATAAACTACTTAATGGCACCTTTGTCCAGCGCTGTAATTGTCTAAATCTCAAACTGGACAGTGTTAAACCTTAAACCTGCTGAACCGAGGAATGAACTAATTCCATGGGTCTAAACATGAAGATCCAATCTGTTGGACCTTTGGTTTTGCCAATATAGCTCAGTACCAAGTAACGCAAGAAGCATCAGAGTAGCGTACTCATCCCAATACATCATGGCATACCACCCCCACCAAAGGTAGTATTTACAGGAAGTGCTGCCCCAACAAGGGAACATCTATCATCAAAGATCCCCACCACCCAGGCCATACCATCCTCTCATAGCTCCCACTGAGCAGGAGATACTGAAGCCAGATGTCCGACACCACCAAGTTCAAGAACAGCTACTTCCCTTTTAACTATTTGGTTCCTGAACCAACCAGCATAACCCTAGTCACTACCTCAATATAGCGACACTTTGGACTAAAATGGGCTTTATTTTTTGGGTTACTTGTGTCAGTTCTTGTAGAAATCGAGTCTAATTTATGTTTAATAGAAATCTATCCAGCAAATACTCTTAAGTACTTGACGTTAAGTACCTATGATGCTGCTGCAAGTAAGATTTTTATTGTACCTGTATGTATATATACTTGTGCATCGGACAATAAACTCAACTTAGTCTTTTACAAGCAGCATTTCATTTCTCACTAGTACTTCGCTAACTCCAATTTAAACCCTAGCTACAGTGGACACATAAAGGTTATTGAAGTCAGCCATTTATGCTCAGCAGCACTAGAAACCCATCAAACTGATCACAATCTAATGAGAACACAACAAGAGGCAATATTTTGTTGCTTAATTAATTTAATTAAGTCTTAATTAACCCTCATCAGAACAGCAGACTGTAAGTGGCTGAGAGTCAACAAGTTTCAAATGCACAATGAAGCATTGCTGAAACTTAAAGATTGTTTGGCCTCACTGGCTAAGAACGATTAGCACCCATATCCCAACTGTGTCCCTATTTGTCAACGGAGCCGGGTTTTTGGATCTGAGTACCATTTTAGATGTGGCCCTGCTCCCTGCAGGTTTAGGAATGAGCCAGGAGCAACAGCTCTTATTCTACCAGGGTAACCTATGACCCAATAGTGTGAATATCAAGTTTTCCAATTTTAGGTAGCCCACCCCCACCAGCTCACTCATTCCTTTCCCTGTCTGGTCCTTCCATTTTTGTCCCCTTTCCAACCTCCTTCCTGGTTCCATTAACCCTCTACACACAGAGCAGACTTCCCCCTCCCTATTGGTTCTGCTTCTCTCTGCCCTACTAGTTCCCATTCTCACCTCCTTTACTTAACTGAGCCCAGCATTGGAAGGAAGTCTTTGTGTTTCTGCTTGTCTCCACCTTCACCCGCCCCTCCTTCAAACTACCTCTCATTTTCTCTCTTTGTTAGTCTCCATCCTCATTCACCTGCCTCTCTCTCCCACCTCCACCCTGGCCACCCTTCCCTAACTGACACAAACTGTCTGTCTTCTTACACCCCACCTCAGTCCACCAACTGCCTTGGACTCCAGTCTCACCACTCCCATCTCCCACCTCTACTCTTAGTCCTCATAAAGGGTGTCAAAGCAAAACACTGACATTATCTCCCCTTCACAGATGCTGCCCTACCCTCTGAGTTCCACCAGCAGATCACTGGTTGAGCCAGGTTTGGTTTGTCGGCCAGGAGGTGGTGATGTGAGAGAATCTCACTTCAGTTCAAACACTGGACTAGGCTTTTCACATGGAGGTCATATAATCAGAAAAACAAACTCACCTCTGTTATAAGTGAAGTTCTAACATTAAATCTTTAAATGACACCATGGCCAAAAGGGCTACCTTTTGGAAATGGGTGGCATAGAGATGTGCCAAAATGGCAATGAAAGGATGATCTATTTGAAGTATTTAGTGATCAAAGGTTCTCTCAGAATCAGTTTCAGGTTTATTATCACTGTCTTATATGACATGAAATTTGTTCTATTTGTTTTATTACAAAAGGGTGTTTAGAGAAAGGGAGTTAGCAAAGGACCTTAACTACTAGCAGAGGTTCAAGAAAATGTGATTATCTTTTTTCCTTGGAAAGTATGTGTGTTCAGTCAGTCAACTTGCCCAAAATCATCACAACTTTCAGTAGCACCTAAAGTGGTAAACTTGAGACGTACTCTTGCTACTAATCCAATGAGACTCTGAATGGAATAACTGACAGTGATTCTTTTGATTTAAGATTCCCAAATCTAGAGAGCATGTTCTAAAAAAATCTGCCTGATACCCCAGTTCCTTCTTGAGTATTGCATGCTGATGCTGAGGAAAACACTGATGTATCCTAACACTGGACAATCTGGATTTCTGGGTCAGAACATTCTTCACAAGATAAAGAGCCAGGCCATTTCTCATTCACCATGGAGTTCCAATGCAGCTGATAACTGTAACATGAAACTTGAAATACAAATGTCAAAGTATTAATGAGTGGTTTGATCTTGATCTCAATCCTTTGATCTTGACTTTAACGACTGTATTACATTTACAGATGAGTCTGGTGGAACATGTGCATCTAAACGAGCAGGGTGCTATCCCTAAATGCAAGTGGGATACTTTGGAGAAAAATTACTGGAATGGATACTCAAGCATAGCTCTTGATGTAGTCTAACTATCATTTTGGTCTTTGGCTTGTTCAGCTGGTAGAGACAATTGCCTTGAACTCAACTGATTCATTGCCCCTTTGACCACAAAACCCAGTAGGAACAGAAGATAAATAGGTGTAAGAGTTGGCCATGTGGTGTTCAGAGTATGCTGTGCTTTTCTTCCAGATCATTACTGATCATTGACTCAACATCTGCACTGCCTCCACTTCATACTCAGAATGGAACGGTGTCTCAGAAAGGCAGCGTCCGTTATTAAGCACCTTCAGCACGAAGGGCATGCCCTTTTCTCACTGTTACCATCAGGTAGGAGGTACAGAAGCCTGAAGGCACACACCCAGCGATTCAGGAACAGCTTCTTCCCCTCTGCCATCCAATTCCTAAATGGACATTGAATCTTCGGACACTACCTCACTTTTTTTTTAATATACAGTATTTCTGTTTTTTTAATGGATTCAATATACATAATTGATTTGCTTGTTTTATTTACTATTATTTGTTATTTTACTTATTAATTTTTTTTCTCTGCTAGATTATGTATTGTATTGAACTGCTGCTGCTAGGATAACAAATTTCACGTCACATGCCGGTGATAATAAACCCGATTCTGATTCTCATTCATCCCACCGCAGGAGCTCTACTTCTACAGTCCAGGACAACATCCCCTCTGTTCTCTCTGCATCCAGGAAACACCCCATGCATCATCCTAGAAACAACACTCCACCACACTGCTCGGCCTTCATCCAGGAAATACACCTGCCTGCACCCATGAATAATGCCTGTCAAGCCCTGTATGAATTTTGTAAAGTTCAGTGAAATCTCCTCTCATTTTTCTGAACCGGGGTTCCCAATCTTGGGTCCATGGACTCCTTGGTTAATAGTAGGGGTCCATGGCATTAAAAAAAGAGGTTGGGAACCCCTGTTCTAAACTCTTGAGAATACAATGTTAATAAGCTCAATCTCTCTTCACAAGACAAACCTGGAACACGTCTCGTGAAACTTTACTTTCTCTATGATAGGTATATCCTGTTTAGGCAATACAACAAGAAAATTGTACACAACTCTGCAGGTACGGGATCACCGAGACCCATGTAACCGAGGTAAGGCACCTTTATTCCTGTACTCAGACTCTCTTGTAAAGGCAAACAGGCCTGGTTCTGGTGTAGGATCTTTGGCTTGGAACATTAACTCTATCCTCTTCCCAAAGATGCGGCCTGGCCTGCTGTGCATTTCCAGCACTTTCAGTTTTTTATTTCTAACGTCCAGCATCTATATTTTTTCAATTTCCAACATATTGTTCATTTTCCTAATAAACTGCTGCACCCAAATACTGGTGTTCAGAGACTCATGTACAAGGGCCCCTTTGAACAACATTACCCAATCTGTCACCGTTTACACAACTGTTTTGCATCATCGTGGATCCCACATTTGTCCACGTTACACTGCATCTGCCATGTTCTTTCCCATTCATTCAACCTGTAAGACCATAAGACACAGAAGCAGAATTAGGCCAATTGACCCCTTAAGTCTGCTTCACGATTTGATCATGGCTGACTTATTTTCCCTCTCAACCCCAAGATTAGTAAGGTTGACAAATCCCCAAGGCCTGATGGGAACTATCCTAGGATACTGAGGGAAGCAAGGGAGGAGATTGCTGAGGCCTTGGTAGAGATCTTTGTGTCCTCTAGCCATTGCTAAGACCAGAGAATAGGGGTAGTCAGCATGGCCTTGTGAGGAAGAGATTGTATCTCACCATTTTGATTGAATCTTTTGAAGAAGAGAAGATGATTGATGAGGTTAGGGCAGTAGATGTTGTCTATATGCACTTTAATAAAGAATATGACAAGGTTCCTAATGGTAGGCGGTTCACAGTGGATTACTGGATACAAAATTGGCTTGGTCAGAGAAAATAGATGGTAGTGTAGAAGGGTGGTTTTCTTAACTAGCTCTCTGTAACTGGTGACATTTTGCCTGTAATAGATACCAATGATTTGGGTTGTCTGATTTGTAAGTTTGCAGATGAAGTGAAAAAAAATGTGTAGTTGTGGATAGTGAGGAAGGTTGTCAAAGAATACAGCAGGATATAGATACTATATCTACATCCCCTCAAAGCCCCTTTATAATGTTCACCTTATTCACAATCCCACTAAGTATTTATTGTATCAGCACAAACATGGAAACAGTGGAAATGGCCTACTTGGTTAAGTTTGAAAGCTCTGCAGAAGGATCAGCAGCTGTTTTTGATAGCACCTCAGTACAACAAAAAGTTGTTGCAGATATACAGTTCTATTCCTTAGGTCCTTAGAATATCCCACATCATTTCAAAGGGAACTGAGTTCTATCTCAGTGTTGCTGTTGTTGATAAGTGACAAACTCAGCAGACAATTCATACACAGCAAGATAAAGCAAGCACAACTGATCAGCCAATTTGGCTTAGTAATGCCGGCAATGGGATAAATTTAGGCCAAGAAATTAGGAAAACTGCTCTTAAATGATCTCAGGAATGCAAATATGGACTTGAGGGATAGGTCTAGATTTTGTTATTGGTTTCTTTGATGTGATGGTGAAACGTTTTAACCAAGATGACTAAGGTAATAAAAAAAACATCTTTTTGAAACACTTTAACCCCTGGGGAAAAAAAATATTCACCACTCAAAGGCCTCAGAAAGCGCTACCTTTCAATATTACTCTTTGACTATTTGACTACAAATTTAGGGTTCAAGGCACAACGTCAGTGACGTATGCTTATTTGTAAATTCTGATCTTATGTTATCTTCATTTCTTTATTAATATGAATTTAGATTAAAGAGCAAACATTTAACTGTTGCTTATGGTAGGAAAATATTACTTGTTACACTCAGAATACTTCAATATTCAATAATGTGATGCATCAAAATGCGATATTAAAATATTCAACTTCAGAAGTATTTGATGCTGCCACTACCTCCAGGCTTTTACCGATTGAAAACCTCAGCCCACATACAATTTCACGGGACTCAACAGATTTTTACACCTGTGTTGGGAGGCAGCAGTGAAGCTGAATGCATTAAATTACATTTCTAAAATTAATTCCCTGGAACGAATTGTAACTATGTGTGTGAACAAGTTATATTCTAGAAAGGTAAAAAAAAATGCTCCTTGTTTAGAGCTGATAAAACCCACACTATTTAACAAAAATGTAACTGGCGGTTGAGGAGTCTGTGCTGTTGGGATACAAATGTATCATTACACCAGGGGAGGTAGCGGGTGTAGACTAGGCACAGGTTATGCATGAGAGAAAAAGCTGGAAGTGTCAGTGGAGAGGGTGTTTTGAACGGGATAATCCAAAATAACCAGCTGCTGATGCTGGGCACCAGAAATACTAGGTTGTGTATCTGAAAGAAGGTTGATAGCTTCAACTTCTTAGGAGTGAACATCATTAACAGCCTGTCTTGGTTCGACCATGTCCAACCAACGCATTTGGCACAAGTGGCCTATCCTGTTGCTGTAAACTCTAAGCAATCAACAAGTCCAGATGCAAGGGGGGAAACAAAGAAGGGCATTTAAGTGGCAGAACCACTACTGGACTTGCATGTTACATCTTCGAAGTTAACACAGAGAAGAAAAATGTTTAATTGCAGATGGTGAAATGGGTCAGAAAAGTACCAAGGACAGGAGGTGCAAAGGACGGGAGGAGTTATATCACTTCTTGCTGCCTTGGTAAAGCAGCAAATATAATCAAAGACCCCACCTAACTCCATCATTCTCTCTTCTTCCCTCTCCAATCAGGCAGAAGATACGAAAGTGTTAAAGTATGTACCTTCAGGCTGAGGGACTACTTCCGTTCCACTGATATAAGATTAGGTTTCCTGACACAATAAGAGAGTTGTCCTCACAATCTCTATCCTAGTAAATTTGCACCTTACTATTTGCCTGAACTGTACTTTCTCTGTAAATGTAACACTTTACTGTGCATTCTGTTATTGCTTTGTACTGATGTGAAGAAATGATCTGTACGGATGGCATGCAAAGCCAAGTTTTTCTGCTCTACATCAGTACATGTCACAATAATAAACACATTTACAAATTCTATTTAGAAGAACTCTGAACTCAGTAAATGCTCCCCAAGAGCTGCAATGCTAATGCTTTGCTGAATTTAATGACTGGGCCTCATTAACATCCTCACAATCAGAGGGATATTCTGTTTGACCTTGAGCAAAAGCCCTGAGCTTATTCCCCAGTTCTTTTTCTTGATCATCTTTTAAGAAGCTTATCTCTCCTTTGCTGTACAAAGCTTTAACTTACATTAGAATATACCAAACATTCTATTGTTATTTAATTTCATAATATTAAGTTTCTTCAAATTACTGTTTGTCCCCCAAAGCATGCAAAGTTAGTTTCCTTTTATAATCCAGGATTAAATGAAAATATGTATTTTACTGTCAATTATGTTAAAGAAACATTTCAAACAAAATGGGTTCTAATGCAATTGATTCTTGTTCATGGGTTTCCTTAATTAGTTACGTTTATCATTTAAATATTCATCCCGTTCACCACTTTATTAACTACGGTTTGCCTCACACCATCTTCAAAATCCTACACCACAAAGTGCCAGTTGAAAATTAATCAAGCAATTCTAATCTTAAAAGTATCGAACTATTGAAAATACTTCATCTTTGCACCATAAGTTTGCCATGTTAATTTGTCCACATCTAGTCCTTGCATTCTCATTTTCAAATCAAAATATATTAGAAAGAACCCCCCCCCAGAATCAAATAAAAATTGATGAGTATTGATCGGGTGCATTCTTTGTTTCCCTCACTTTCTCAGGCTTACAATTAAACTGTAATGCCTAAATGAACCACTGGTTGTTCATAAAAACACCCCATCTGAATTTAGGATGGAAATACAAAGCTAAAGAAAGAAAGGAAGGTAAATGAATTCAACACTCAAAAATGCTGGAGGGACTCAGCAGGCTAGGCAGCATCTATGGAAAAGAGTAGACAATAGACAGTAGATGCAGGAGTAGGCCATTCGGCCCTTCAAGCCAGCACCGCCATTCACTGTGATCATGGCTGATCATCCACAATGAGTATCCAGTTCCTGCCTTATCCCCATAACCTTTGATTCCGCTATCTTTATCCATCTCTTTCTTGAAAGCATCCAGAGACTTGGCCTCCACAGCCTTCTGGGGCAGAGCATTCCATATATCCACCACTCTCTGGGTGAAAAAGTTTTTCCTCAACTCCGTTCTAAATGGCCTACTCCCAATTCTTAAACTGTGGCCTCTGGTTCTGGACTCACCCATCAGCGGGAACATGCTTCCTGCTTCCAGCGTGTCCAATCCCTTAATAATCTTATATGTTTCAATAAGATCCCCTGTCAGCCTTCTAAATTCCAGAGTATACAAGCCCAGTCGCTCCAATCTTTCAACAGTTGACGTTTCAGGCTGACACCCTTCAGTAGGACTGAGTCGACTGTACTCTTTTCCACTGATGTTGCCTGGTCTGCTGAGTTCCTCCAGCATTTTATGTGTGTTGCTTGGAATTCCAGCATCTGCAGATTTTCTCTTGTTTGTGAAGGTAAATGAATTACGCTTTTAGACCGTAATCTAACTATTTCCACTCTGGTACATGTCAACCTTTAATCATGACTTTTAGTGATCAGACTCCTGCAGTGCAATGCTCCTAAAATGATTCATGTATTTCACATCTCTCATACAACCTCAACTTTAAATGCTCTGTCTATTCACCAACTTCAGAAAACAAGCTTTGGACTCTATCTCTAAATTTCTCCTCCCGTAAGAAATGCTCTTCACCCTACAATCTGTCTAAACACCTCCCCTTACTTTACATACAGATTAGTTTTAGACTTATTTTGGGCCACCCTTTCAATCTACAAGTTCATGTTCAAGTATCATTCAACTATACATGAATCCGGGGCCAAGGTACGAAACACAATACTGACAGCACATAGCACATATGGCTACAATTTCAGAAAACATACAGTCACAAATTAAAAGAATACAGCCCAAGTCCGAGAGTCCTCCTTGTTCTTCTATCAAGTGAACACTGGGGGCAGCACAGAGCAAACACCAGAGGGCAACACTGAGCAAGCGTCGGAGAGCAACACTCAATCAGCATTGGAGGGCTGCACTGGGTGAATAATGGAAGAGCCAGCCTTCAATCCAGAACAGATTCCAATGTGCCCCCTGCTCCCTCCCACATGGCCTACAGCGTCTCCTCCCCCTGGTGACTGCAACAGGTGACTCTGCGGCTTAGACTTAGTCCTTGCCACAACCAAGGCAACGTAGCTCCCCTGCTGTTGGACCTGTCAATAAACCAGTTGACAGATCAATGAAAATAAAATTGCAAATATTCTCTGGATTTCCCAAAAACTATTTGGTTAAATTTTAGAGTACTTGTCTTAGCTCTTATTTCTGTTTCTACCTACAAATATTGTAGCATTTAAAAGGCATAAGGATTGGAAAGGTTTAGATGGATATGGGCAAAACAGGCAAATGGGCCAAGCTCAGGTAGGCAATTTGGTTGGCACAGACAGGTTGGGCCAAAGGATTTAGAGCACTCACACTGTTCTGCACACTCCTCACTCTTACTCAGTTCAGCAAGTGAACATGCCATGTGGAATATCTGCTTCTTGTTATTCCAAGCTGTCTAATTTAAGTTACATGATTATTTTACTTGGCAATCAATACCTAGTGTTTAAATAAAGCCAAGTTATTTTGATAAATTTGATTCTTTTAAATTAAAACAAGGCACTGAACTAGCTAATACATTCCTTTAAGACAGAGGAATCACAGCTTCTTCTAGGATGAAAAATGCTTTCAGTCACATTTGAAACCTTCTGGCAATCTGTAACATTACTCTTGACATGGATGTAAAACTAACCACAAAGACTGCTGCATGACAACATATTGAAATGATTACACATATTTTACTTTCTAATACTGTTCAAAATCTCTTAATTTACATGGGTTTTCTATCTCGTTGTTGTAGTTGAATTGCAAACCATTCCAGGTTTGGAGAAGAGACTTAATTTCCACCCCGAAAAACTGGGATAAGAGATTAGAAATTATTTCTAAACTACCTGACAACAGTTTACACTTATGAAGACTGGTGAGAAAATTTATTTGGTGGTATAAAGACAGCAAGTGAGAAAAATAATTGCAGAAAAAATTACCAAATCTCTCCAAATGCTTGTGAATAAATTGTACTAAGTGGGGTAGTACTTGCCTATGATGCCACCTATAACTTCCCAAGTGGTGACAACACAATCACCAAGGGATGAAAGGAAGTAACACAGAAACACTTCCATTATATCAGACTGGAACTACCATGTCCTCCCATAAGCTGCACAAAGTTTAAATTCAAAGTTCAAGAGTTTCCCCAACCTCAGCTCTTTCAGTGCTCCGAAACTGGCGGAGGACAGTTAATTCTGTGCAATTTATTTGTTGGTGCACCTATCAATGTTAGCCATTATGATCTATAGTGTCAACACAGTAAATCACAAATGTGGAAAATTCATGTGTCAACTCTAATTTAAGATCATGGTAATGGAAAAGAGATAGCAACTTCCCTAACTCAGTTAGAAAGGACATGAAGGAATGTAGAAATGAGTGATGAATGTTTCAAGACTTACTGTGATATCATGTTCCTGTTATAATGAACTTTAATTGATCTGCTGTGTACATTTGTTGAACCAGTACATGAGCATCTCTCACTAAGCTGTCTTTCCAAGAATTACAACTAAAGATTGGCATTGTAATGGCAAAGCGGTAAGAAAAATATTGATGAATGGAGAAACTTTGAAGCAGAACTACCAATAGTTTGTAAAACATGTGAACCGGATTTGAGAACATAGCAAAATACACCAGACGGAGGTATCAGTTACTCCTTAAGAATCTAAAATTATTTTTCAAATTTGTCAATATGTTTTCAAATACAAATCAAAGAAAACCTAACAGGTTATTAGTCACTTTTTGCCAAATGATGGTATCTTACTTCCACTTCAACTAACATATAAGCATTTATAAACCTTCATATGTAAAACTTCATATTAAACCCCGAACACTGAGCAAAATTAGGAACAACATTATTTAACTGTCAATACATTTTCCTGGTAGACTCTTCATAAATCTGTACTTTGAAATCACTCGTGTTGGGTGAAACTGCAGTATCCAGCAAGAACATTCACAGTTAGAACACAGATTATACATTGCATTGGCTATGGCTTTTAGTGCATGCAGCCTGTTATCAGGGATGAGAAGATTAGGTAAGGTCACACAGATTACCTTTTGACTAAAGTTAGTCATAAAATGTTATTCTCTAAGCATAAGTATAGAACAGAAATATTATGAACATGGCAAGCACAATAATAGCAGCTGTTAGCTGGATTGTTAAAAAAAAATGCAAAGCACATGTCTAGCCAGAATCACCATAGCATACCTTTCCCATGTGTCAGAAAGCAGCAGCTTAGGTAAGAACAGTGGCCCGAATTGAAGTCACGACAGATGAGCAAAGCTTCCACTCACTTGGATTAAGGATGGGGTATCAGCAGGTTGAACAGAAAGTTAGTTGAAAGAAGACATACCACAGGGGAATAGGGTAGGTCAGTATAACAAGCAAACAGTGCTAGGTTTAGTTTTGCATTGCAATGACAGAAAAAGGCAGTTTTAAAACACAAGACAAAGGAGACATTAAAGATGTAGATTAAGTTTTCTTTTCCACAATTTTCAACTTAATCTGTATTAAGCTTAAATGATCATAGTAGGTTGACTTAAAATGGTTGAAGCACCATTAACTTCTGTGATCAAGACCAAATACATTAAAAAAAATTTAAATTATGCATATATGAAAAAACTCTGCATCAGATACCCAAACATACTGCAATCCTTTGACAGCAAAATGCTTTGAATGAATGTAAATGTAATTGAAAAAAAAGTTAAGAGTAGATACTGAAAGTTAAGAATAAATACTGAAATCCTGAGCATATTAAAAGAGATTTTTAAAATCTCTTTTAATGCCATGTTGGTATCTATTTAAGTACACACAATGGGTGTGGTGTGAATGACGGGGAAGGGAACTATTTGCGATCCATTTCTCGGTATAATTACAATAATGATTGAGAGGCATTCTGGGCAAATGTAAGTGCTGAGCCCTAAATGAAGAACAGGAACATGCAAACCTTGAGCTGTTATATAAGCAATATAAAAGCTTTGAAGAAAGCAGTGCAACATTACAATCATGAATAAACGTGCAGGCAATTTCCTGGGGGGGGGGGCGCGGTCTGAAACAGCAAAATCCTAGGATTGTTAAATTTGAATTAAAAAAAAATAAAATCAAAGTACTTAAAGCTATTCAAAGATACTGCTTTGTGCTTTATCAGTATTTTCAACTGAACATAGTTAAATCAGTTCTACAAATACTCTGATGGCATCGTGATATGAATCAACAGGTTTTGCCCCTCATGGCTCTGGTAAAAATGTGAAGCACTAACAGTCTAATGACAGACACAAAAAATTCTGCAGATGCTGTAAATCTTGAGCAACACAAAATGCTGGAGGAACTCAGCAGGTCATGCAGCATCTATGGAGGGAAATAAGCACATGAAATTTCACAATGAAACCCTTCACCCGGACTCATGCCTTGGCCTGAAACATCAACTGTTTATTTCCCTCCAAGGGTGCTGCCTGACTTGCTGAGTTCCTCCAGCATTTTGAATATATGGCACTAAGTCTAACTAGACCACTGCAGTTCCAGGTTGCCAATGGCTTCGTTAAAATGCAAAATAATGAACTGGTGGAGGAAGTCAGCTGCACGGTCTTAAACCAAAATGTGGACTGTCCATTTGTCTTCATGACTGCTGCCTGACATGCTGAGTTCCTTCAGCAAACTGCTCTTTGTCTGCAGATTCCAGCATCTGCATTCTCTTGTGTCTCCCCATTTGATTAAAATATTTTTTTCCTCCCCTTTTCCTGTTACTTGTGTTAAACTAGCATTCTATTTCTATTACAGGGTATTACTATGAGGGCAGTATGTTTTAGCACAGTTTTCAAAAAAAAATCCAGCAATAAGAGAATTGTTTATTAACTACCCCATGGAAACACTTTGTTGTAGAAAGCATAAAGGACGACATGGTAGCATAGGGGTTAGCTCATCGTTTTACAGCACCAGCAACCCAGGCTCAGTTCCCGCCGCTGTCTGTGGGCTTCCTGCGGCATGCTCCGGTTTCCTCCCACATTCTGAAGACATACAGGTTAGTAGGTTAATTATTCACATGGGTGTAACTGGGCAACGAGGGCTCACTGGGCCGGAAGGGCCTGTACTGTGTTGTATCTCTAAATAAAAAATAAAGAGCATCACGTCACAGTAAATAAAATATGGAAATACAAGGACCCTCTCAAGTTGGAACTGCTTGTTCTGTAAGTGGCAACTACTTTATTGAAAAACATCCTTTTACATAATTTTGGATAACTGAGATAAAAGTATATTTCAGTTTCTTATCTAAGTTCACTGAAAACTACGTTGAGATTCCAAGAAAAATAGTTGTTATTGGTAACCAGTCATCCATGATAAGCAATAGCTTATGAAGAACACTACCACATTTCCTTTCAGATTACGTAGCCTAAACATGGTCTGTATTCTGAAAAAGGATTACTTCATTGGACTGGAACTCCTTCTCCTACCTCACTGCGCACAGCCTCTAACCCTCCCCACCAAAATGAGATCCTGAAACAGTTGTTAGAGGGAATAATTTTAAAAGAAACAAGTGCATTTATTGCTTTCACAATACACAGTTACTATTTATGCCAAATTGTAGGACTTCCCTAAAAGCATCAATACGATGACAATATTTTTAAAATCTATTTTAATGCCATGTTGGTATAATTGGGAGAGTAATGAGAGTTACAGGATTACTCTCCAGAAGCCAGTGTCAAGTCAATGGCCAAAACATTGAGTTATAAGGGTAGGAAATTGGAGAAGCAAACAAGGATGAAAGGAAAATTGGAAGAGGTCACATTGTGAGGTCTCAACAAAACAGTGTGGTTGGGACCTGTGTGGAACTGGAAATGATCTGTCTTCATGTGGTAAGCAGCAACTAACTACTGGAAACAAAGATAATTTTTTTTTTTTTTTTACACACCTTTGCTTAATTCTCCATATTAAACATGAAAAAGTAACGTTATAATGATAGTAAGACAAGAAATTTCAAAGTTTCATTCAGAATATCTTCTCCATGAATCATTACAGAAGAGAAAATGCAGCCCACTACTATGAAGAATGATATTTTGCTGCAATTATATATTCTACTGTTACAAAACCTTTAGTATGAGACCTCCTTAAGTTAAATAAAAAATGAAGAATCTGAATGTCAATAATGAGGTATCAATTATCCTAAGCTACCTGGCACTAAGTACACTAAAGGAGGCATTAGCTCCAAAAACTCTATGTGGGTACTGTTTAAAAGGTACATTCAATGATAAGTCTTCGCCAAATCAGGCAATGGTCTCAAAGATTTTGCATTTTAGTTTCTCTTTCATTTATTTATTTATTTATTTAATTTTATTTTTATTTGGATAAGGAATTCACAATTATCATGTACTTTTGGGAAGCTAAATCATTAAAATATTTAGGAATAACCCTGCCGAAGGATCTTTCAACACTGTCACAGGTAAATTATGCGCCATTAATCTCAGAGATAAAAGCAGATATGCATAGATGGAATCTGATCCCCTTTTTAAGTTTAAATTCAAGGATAAATACTATAAAAATGAATATTCTTCCTCGGTTATTATATCTTTTCCGTACTTTACCAGTGGAGGTGGATGATAATCAATTCAGGGAATGGGACAAATGGATTTCCCGCTTCATTTGGCAAGGAAGGAAACCTAGAATTCGATGTAACACCTTACAGTTAGGGAAGGAAAGAGGAGGTATGGTTCTTCCTTGCCGGAGAAATTATTTTTATGCCTCACAGCTAACCCCTCTGTTATATTGGTGTAATAGGGAATATAAGGCTAGATGGAAGGAAATAGAATTTGGATTAGTTGACAGTTTTCCTCTTCAGGCCTCAATAGCTGACATAGGATTGATGGCCCAGTTGGAAAAATTTAATAATGCTTGGATAAATCTTACATTAAAAGTATGGCAGAAAGTGGTTAATTCATGTGGAATTAATAACATGCTAAAACTCTTTAGATGGTGTGCATATGATACCGAATTCCTTCCCAACAGAGGAGATAAAAGATTTGAGCTATGGATAAAGAAAGGTCTTACAACCTACCTCTCATTTATAGATAAAAGAGTATTACAAAGTTTCCAAATCCTGCAGGACAAACATGGCCTAGAACATAATGACTTTTTTAGGTACCTTCAAATACGAAACTATGTTAACCAGAGTTGTAGATATACAGACCTATCAATAGTTTCTCTTTTAATGCTTAACAATCCTTCACTGAAATTTAATAAACATTTTGACAAAATTTCAGATGAAATATAGTTCAATGAATCAGGAATTCAAGGACCAACCTCAGAATCAGTAAGAAATTTGGAATGACTGGCTAAAGTAATTGCGGGCAAGAATGAAAGGAAAAATCTAACAGCCTCCCAGTGGGATGACTATCATGCACCATTTTGTTTGTAACCTCCATTAAAATTCTACATTCATTTACTTAGACCAAGAGTAAACTTAGTGTTGAAGTGGCACAGATAGACAGGGTAAAATAAAACTCAACACAAATAGAAGTAAATTAGGATGCCATTTCTTTAATTCTCAAATGGAACCAATAGTTCGTTCTTTGAAGACTGGATATAAAGACCTTTCACAGCCTATCAACATCTTTTGACATCCTTTCAACATCTCCCATTTCAAATGGAATTTAGCCTCCTATCCCTACATCAAATAACCTTCAACATGGGTGAGTTCTGAGAAACATGTTTTCTGCTTTAATCTAATTTTCTTAATGTACTTCATCCATACCTTTCCCACAACTCAACAAAACTTCTGGATAAGCTGGACCTTATTCAATTCACTCCTCTTTATAAGGCTTATGAATCTTTGTACTTAAGTCTCTTTGTACAAGTCACGATTCACAGCAGAGCATTATCTCAACTATTTCATAAGATGATAAATCCACTGAACTCATCTTCCACAGTGTTTCTCCTTTCCTAGTCTCCAAACTTTTGAAGCACAATTTCTATATGTCAGCTAATCACAACTTTTTTGTTCCTGCACCATGAACTTTGTTCCTGCAAAATAGTAATAAAGCATAGGAAACAAATAGCATTAAAAAAAATCCAAAGCCTGGTATGATACAAGAAGATAGCCTGAAATCTAACTTCCAAGGTGTGTGATTAAAGATTATAGGCGTATAAATCTGACAGTAGTTGCACATGTCAACTGCACAAGGTAACAACAGTTGCATGTACTTGTGATGCTGCAGCAAGTAAATATTTCATTGCACTTGTGCAAATGAAAATAAACTTGACTTTGACTTTGCATATTGGTCTGTGGGTCATCCTTTCATGAATGAGTAACGACTGTTGCCAGCACACGATGCTATTTACACTAATGCACACCAGTGTATTTCTGCTCACAGACCCAGTCATAATCTAAATTTGCCCCATTGCAACAGAGGAAACAATATTTTCGCCAAAGGTGGCGGTGGGGTGGCGGAGTCAGCTCTGGGATTTAGCAATGAGGACAGAAAGGGTATTTCTTGTTGCAAGTTAAGCTGAGGGCTAGATTTGTGGATCAAATCATCTTGGTAGCCTAATCACTTCACCTTTGAATATCTACAGTGTGCTGAAGGTTGCTACAGCAGCTTTGCTTGCAGGCAACCTTTGATGATGAGGTACACTTTGTAACAAAGTGAAATATCTACAGAAAATACTCGATTTCTTGATACCATGTACCATTTCTGCTTTCTCAGCAACAGAATTACCATTTTTTGCAGTTGTTTCATAAAAACTAGGAAGTTACAAAATTCCATGTTCATGATTTCCTCCCCTTTCACCAATTCCTGTAAAGAATCAACTTTAAGAGCATAAGATACTAGTTTTTCATTTTAAACTGTTGAAATATTATTTTGAAGTCAATACTCTACATTCAGGTAGGCTTCAATCAAATTCGGTTCTCTGCCATAAATGGACGTTAATGGTTCAATCTAATAGTTGGCAAAATCCAGACCTTTTTAGTGTAGTTCAGATTACTACAAAACTCTGCCATGAACTGTGAAAGGAGCAGGGCTGGGTATGAGGCTAGCAACCCCATTCTGTAGAATCCCAGAGCTACAGAAATGCCAACAGAAGCTCCAAAGACCTCATCCCTGGGAGAGGAAGGAACTATACCTGGGGACAACTTGAAAAACTGGCCCAGGACAGAGAACTCTGGTGAGCTGCTATTGGTGGCCTATGCCCTCGTGGGATGATGGCCACAAGTAAGTAAATTACTACAAGATTTGTATATTGGTATGGCCGATCAAAAGGCTTAGTAGAATTCAACACTTACTTTTCAAAATACTGCTTGGCCATATTTTCACATTTATTTATACTGAACTAAATTTGAAGTACTTAAATTATTAATCATAACATAGCAGATTATTAGTGGAATAAATGGGCTTCAAAGGTTGATTTTTATTCCCACGTCCGATTTAAAATGCTTGGGGGAATAAAGCCAAAGCTATTCTAAACCTGAGTAAGGAATTTTCCCTAAAGCTGAAGCCTCAGAAGGGCTGTGCAACTTTCATAATGCGCAACTGGAGCACCGATTTTTATTGATTTAAAGCTTTAACAACACCATTCTTATTCAGAATTGGTGTCTTAATTTTGTTTCAATAAATTTATCCATGTAACACAATATGTTAGGCTGCAGCAAAATGATAAAACTGGTTGTTGAGGTAACAGAAAGACCTGATGGCAACTGTGTTGCCTTGATCACTAACATTCATTGGCCATCAATCATAACTGTCCTCTTCCCCACCAGAGAAAGTATAATTGACTGCAGGGAAGGATTTAGGTCATTGTTCCAAATCTACCTCTTAAAGGAAGGATCACATATGGCACTTGTCCAGATTTGAGAAAACTCTGTAAGAGCACAAGGCACAGAAGCAGAATTAGGCTATTCAGCCCATCGAATCTGCGCTGCCATTCCATTATGGCTGATTTATTTTCTGTCTCAACCCTATTCTCCTGCCTTCTTCCCATAACCTTTGACATACTTACTAATATAAGAACTTTTGACCTAACTCAAAGGAAGGCAGCATTATAATTTCCAAACTGTCTACTTGCTGAGCAGATCAATACTACACCTGATTTGCCCATATAATTAATTATTTGCCCATATTTAGAAAAGAGATCTTAGGAAATCCTGCATTTTTACATCCATTTTAAATGCTACTAACTCAACTTGTTGCAAAACTATAATGAAAAGCAACAGCAAGCATTCAAAACACAGATAAAACAAATTTTCTCCAATATATTTACTGCACTCAAGAACAAAGAAACTTAATGAGAAGTACTGAAATATTTTCATTTTTGTGTTCAAACCAAAAAAACTTAAAAACATAATAAATTATGTTTTGCTGTATGATGCAACAACAGTGCAACTAAGATTTAATGAACTTCAAACAAAAATATTAGTACAGCAAGGTTGAAATTAATGAAAAATAATGCAGCACAGAACACACAAAAAACATATAACTGTCTGGGATAAATGACAACTCTAAACAAGTGTCCTCTGCATTCGCCAATTTTGAGTTGACAATTAAGTTGTACATCAGGCAGAGTTTTGAAGAGTTTTTTTTTGTGAGCACTGGTTTAGAGTCGCGGGGTGGAGGGTTTATGAAAGAAAGCTGTAAAAGGAGCAAACCTGATTGGCTGCAGCTGCGGCGGCGAAGGGAACGCTTGTGGCAGGTGTTGTTGCTGCAGAGACAGTGGCGGGCGTGGCACTGTGCATCAAGGGTACTTTCAGGAGGGGAGCCATGGAAGCAATGAACAGAAGGGTGCGGCACATGGCAACCGTGACATGTGTTGTATTTTTGGGCATGGCAGGTATCACATAGCAGAAAGCCATCGTGGAGGGAGGAGGAAGTTACACCAGCAGGTGACATGCAATCATAATGCAAAGCAAGGAAGCATGGGAGAAAATTAAAAAAAAGAGAAAGGAAAAAAGCTTATTACAATCACAATTAAAAGGACCAATGCCAACATAATCAGGGTTTCCCAGAGAACACACAATAGGAAGGTAAAACATGGGAATAAATGATCACATATATTATTCAGTATTTCTCCCACCCACTTATGGTTCTGGATTAAAACGTTTTAACAAAGCATTACTCAAATATTTTTCTAAATGGAGTATTAGTAAAGAAAGATTTTTCAGAATGCACCTGCCCACAATTCTCTGGAAGACTCTGATACATAATATATTAAGATTCTCTAATATATTTAAAATAGATTCAGTGTTATCAGGCTAAAACAAGTTTCTTAAACAGGTATTTATACAAAAGATTTAATGTGGAGAATGAGATTTCACATTAATTTTACAGTATATTTTTAAATTTTCAACTATCTTTTCATGGGTTTAGAGAAAGAGTTTTGAGTGGACTGTAGACACCACTTGGGGTAAATGTCAGGAACAGCAATTTTGTTTCCTTAAAAGCTAGTTTTTTCTCCAAAACATCCAAATGATTTAATAACTATTCAAACAACACAGAGATGCATGCAGTAATCTGTTACATCCATACAGTTACTTAAAATAATAGCAATTCATCAAATTGCACAAGTGGATTTAAAATTTGTTAAAAGGGGTAAAAAAAAGATATAAAAATTCTACGTGAACCAATTTAATAATATGTAAAAGGATTTGATGATATAATGCATAGTAAATAATTTAAGATGATTTAAAAAAGAAATTGACAATAAAAAAAGTTTCTCATTAAAATTGATTATATTAAGGTTAGGAAAAGACAAAACCTACCAACAGTTGTAGCTGGAGGAGTCATGCAAAACACCGACCCTGGCATCATGCAGTAGAACATTTAAAAAGATGAATTTGGAAAACAAAAGTATTAACAAATGCATGGTTAGTGTTAGATCTCAAAGGCAGGATTTTGAAGAACAAATATTAAATAACTTACTGTAAACTCAGTTAGTTTTAACAGGTGAAATTCCTAAATGTCCCTCCTTTCACTAACTATGTTACACCAAAGTTGAGCTCTTTGCTAACTTAAAAAAAACAAGTCCTTTTGAATTTTCTTATTTAAAATAGAATGCAGCACTTGTGGATAAATGTGTAACAAAGGTAGATGTGAAACAGGATGAGTTGCGAATTTTAGTTGCCTTTGAGAACACAATCAACTGAAAATGAGAACTTGAAAGATGAAGGAATATCCAAAAACAGCTTACAAATGTTAGGTGGGTAATTTCATTCTAACCATGATTGGCTGCACAACAGTCAAGTATAGTTTGGGGTAGGGCAGCAAAATAATAACAAGTTTTTAAATAGTAAAGGGGCTAATTTTATGTTGTAAAAAGCACTGGGCTTCAGTATTTAGGTAATATAGAAATATAATTACATTGAAATTTGGATAATGCTTTTTTATGGGGAGTTTCATGGGTGATTTTAATTATTTTTCTGATAATTTTTAAATAATTTTCAATAATAATAATTTTAATATAATCAGAGAGATATATAGATAGGTTAAGTGAGTAGGCAAGGGTCTGGCAAATGGAATACAACTCTGGTAAATGTGAGATAATACATTTTGAAAGGAAAAATAGAAGAACAGATTTTTATTTCAGTGGTGCTTGCTGTTGTGCAGAGAGTGCTTGTGCATGAACTGCAAAAGGTTGATTGCAGATGCATAAGGTTATCAATGGAATATTGGTCTTCAACGTTAGAGGGACTGAATTTAAGAGGAGGAGGTTATGTTACAGGTTGCCGGTGAGGCCACACCTGGAGTACTGTTTGCAGTTCTGTGGGGGGGTGGGAGGGGCATGGTTTGAGGGGATAGTATCAGCCATGATAGACTTGACAGGCCAAGTGGCCTAAATTCTGCTCCTATGTCTTATGGTCTTATTTGAGGAAAGGTATACTAGCTTTGGAGACAGTACAGAGGAGGTTCACTGGGTTGATTCCAGAGATGAGATAGTGAAGCACTTTACTCATCCAACTATAAGGGAACAAATGACCAAATGCATCAATATTCTTAAATAGAGAAAATAGATCAGCCAAGCACTTTAAAGACAAATTGTAATAGCCAATAACTCCACATAATCTATTTTTGTTATTATTGTGGTTGAGTACTCGGTGCTCATTATATTATGTGAGTGATCTTTACAACTTATCATCAGTGTAAAACTTCCCTGTTGTTAGTTATTGTGTTTGAGTAGCAATTCAAATACCCTGTGTTTAGGATTTCCTTAAAGAGAGCATAAATAATGAGAAGCATTTCAATTCATTTTCCTGACTTTTGCTTCTTCAATAGGAAGTAATCACTGTCAACTAATGTCAACTTAATAGTGCTAGTGACTAATTATTCAAGGAAAGATAAGGGCAAAGAGCATGGATGTTGGGGATTAATTGGACAACATTTTCATCGGTAGAATAGGATACAAGCCTTCTGTGTCAAAACTTTCGTAAAGATAACCAGGATAAAATAAAACTCCCACAACCTCAATCTCTCTATTTTTATGTATCATTTTAAATCAAAACCTGGCTTTATCTTTACAATTGTTTATTTTAAAAGAATACCATATCTCATTGGTACTTAACAGCTGGATAAATAGCACGTTTCGCCACTGATGGCAGTGTTATTGTAAGGGACGTGCTTAAAAAAACCAGTACATTAACATGCAGAGAAATTAATAGTGCAACCTTAAAGATGCCAAGACATGCACTTTTAAATATATATTGCCAAATAGTTATTTTGTTATGTGCCAATAGTTCAGTATTCTATATATAGGAATTTCACATCCATTGCAACCATTAAGTTATACATTTTTAAATAGCATCAGATTAAGCCTATCTTCATAAAATAATAATTCATAAGAAATACTTTGAAGCTTGATTAAAAAAATCTTTTGATCGATCCTTAAATACAATCTGTCTAGAAGCACAACCAGTCTTCAAGTCATTTAGGTAATCCCAAACAAATGAATGATTCTTTTAACTTGAACCAGGTTCAAAGCAAAAATGCAAAGAGGTTTCACTGCACAACATCAAAGGTTATTTGTTGTGTCTTGTCTTACCAGAATAACTAAAACACAGCACTTTAAAGTCATTTTACTTCATTAGCATGTTATTGTGAGTGCCAAGCACAGATTTAAAAGTGTTAATATATTTCTGAACATTTAATTCCTGCTTTAATAGTTTCATCACCTTATTGATCAAATTTAACAGTGCAGCTTTATAATACTTGCATTAAGGGGGAAAAGGACGTACCTGTTGGAAAAAATGTTGGCTGCTGCATATGTGCATTGGCTAGAGCCTGTTGATAGTGCAAAACACTAGGATTAAAGATTGTGCTGGTGCCATTGCTTTTTTCAAGGGCTGGTCTCTTTGGTAAATGGTGAAGAACACCAGGTGGGAAGGCCTGTGAATGAGGGATTTAGTAAGATATGTATAATAAAAAGAAAATAGAGAAGACAGTATGCAAATTTCTTTCATGCACTGAAAGTATCAATCAAAGCAGCTGAAAACACTTCTGTCTGTACACAAGCTTTCTGTAAGGGCACAGCACAGCTTTTAATAAAAGCAAAATGGTGCAGCATATTTTATACTGTGATATTTGAAAGTGCTACATAATAATAAACTACATTATTTTAAAACCTAAGTTACCCTCAACCTAAACATACATTTGATGAAAATATTGAAATTTGGAAATGAATTAACAAGCAATTTCAAAAAGACTGATACATGACCCTCACATTAAATAGCATCAATACACAAATTAAATATTAATTTAAGTTACAATACATAATAGCAAAGGCTATTTGCTGCTACCCTTGAAATGCAAAGAGCAAAGATCTGATGTTCAAAAATATAACCTTACATTTAGCACACTCCTGCTTATGATCAGTACGCTAAGTTAGTATGAACAATACTGTATATCCTTCCAACATCTAGAAGCACTTTATAATAAAATTAAAATAAAATCTACGTTATCATACTAGTTTACTATGGCTACAGTGCATGCAAAGCAAGAAGGTGAAAGGTCAAAGTACCAGGTCAAAGGTTGCCTCGAGGGGTCGTTTCACAGATTTGGCAGCCGACTGAGTCTTAAATAGCAGGCAGCGAGCATATGATGGCAATGGACCAATGGGATTCAAGCGTATTAACATACAGGTAAACAGCAAGCAGAAGTGCATCATGGCAGCAGCAGTACATTGCAGGTAGGTGAGGAGAAAAAAAAACAAAAAACAAAACCCTGAATGCAGTATACAACATACATAACACATAGCATGCATAAAATGAGTTGTCAAAGGTTGCAGTTACAAATACTGAATTAGTACTGTACAGCAAAATAAGCATTTACTGTACCTTTGTTAAAAGCATAAAGGGAGCAAAACACAAATATCTTTTAACTATTACTAATATCAACATGTGCAAAAGGTGTGCAATAATCATGTTTATAATTTAGTTATTGCATCGTTCAGGCTCTAACAAAATACCAAACAACACACAGATGGCTAGATTCTGCATTGCTCATTTAACTGCATCTTTAAGATTAATCTTAAAATCTTTAAGAGAATCTTAATCTTTAAGAGACAGTTAATCATCAAAAGACCATTTCCCCTCCTCAAAAATTACCATCCCAATAAAGAATTTTTGGAATCTAACCACTTTTATTAGCGTTTTATTTAAAAGGACAATACATTTTCATTTTCCTTTAAACACTGATTATATGATTAACCTCTTGGACATACCCATCAGAAAGATCACTGAGATACAATGTACCACCTGATTCAACATGGCCAGATTCGTAATAACAAACGTCCAGATTTATGTGTAATTTAGTAAAATTTCCAAGAGGGTACAATGGTTTCTGAAGTAGAGAAGATTGTGAGCATGGTGACCGACTGTCAAGAAACAGTTTGTCCAGATACCAACAGAAGGGGAAAGTGTGGTGGATGGGTAAAAGCGGGGATAGCATAACATTTGAGTTAGATTTCTCAGAAAATGCATATTTGTGGTAGAAAGGGTACACAATCATGCTCAGGTTAGAAGTGGGAGACAGAGAAGCTGATTCATCACTGGATGGCTCAAGAATAGGGATAAGAGATATAAAATTGTTAACAAGTTACAAAGGAAAAGTTATTCAGAGTAGCTGTGACCTGGAATATGCCAAGGATGTTCTAAATACCAAGGAGGGTGGAAATAGAATCAATCAGTATATTTGAAGGAAATTGGATGTTAAGAGGGAAAATAAGCACAGGAATGAAAATGGGGGATGGGGGTGACAGCTGGGTATACACTGAGTAACCCAAATGGATTTCACTGTGCTGTTATGATTCCACAAGGGTCCAATCATACTCAACAATTCAAGGGCTGAGCTTCACTGTCAAAATGCTCATCATATAATGTGATCACAGCACCAATTTGTTGTGGCAATTACTTACAGAGAAAGCTATTTCCATATTAATCCAAGTAGTTGGATGGGAAAAAAGAGAGCCTTGACTAGTGTGTGGCCAAGTGAACTGTAGCAGAAGGCCAGTCAATAAGTTATCCTCAATTATTTCTGATGTTTAAACATTTTCCAAGACAGATGGACATCTGTTCTGCCAAAATCTTTGCTGTGCACACAACAAATAACACTCTGCCTTTGGAAAAAGTGGCAAGTAGCTCTCACTTTACAAAATTTAAGGCCACAATCTTACTCTACACTTGGGGAACAAAACAATAAGGCTTTTCACACTGAGCAAAGTCACTAACATTGCAAATGAGTTCAGACAAGCCAGACATGAACTGGACATAAGAAGCTGTTGCTTTGTTTGGACAATGGACTTAATTTAATTTTCTCAAAAGAGATTTCACAAGATGTACAGTAACGCAAAGAGACGCTTGGAGTTCAACCCTCATTTTGTTGCACAATGAACTGAATTCTCAACCATAAGTGCTGGTAAATGGGATTAGGGTCAGCACAGGTATGATGGGCCAAAGGGCCTGACTCTGTGTTGTTTGGCTCTATAACATACTTCTACAAATATTGGTCAGGCCTCTCATCTAGCCTCCACCATATGGGCAGTGCTAATCTTTTGCTCAGCAGGTGAGCAAATTCAACAGAAGCATTTTAGAAAGTTTTCAGTGTGAGGCAGCACCTTTGGTCTGCAAGGTTCATGGGCAAGAGCAAAAGTCCAGAGTGTCAGTGGAAGCACTGCAATATTAGACATTTGACGTACAAAATAAATGGGAAATGGAGACTGCATCTACTCAGTTGGAAAACTTAACCGATACATATAGGGAGCCAGACAACATAGAGCAACATAGCACAGGAATAAGCATTCAGCACAATTAGTCCATGCTGCTGCTTATCCACCATTCAAGCCTCTTCCCATCCCACTTTCCCAAACATATACTTCCTTTCTTCTTTACTTGTCTATCTTTAGTTATATTTTTACTTCACCTCAATTGTTTCCTATAACACCACTGAATAAACATCTACCTATGTTCCTTGTTGGATTTAGGAGTAGCTACCTTATACTTATGACCTCTTGTTCAGGATCTCTCCACAAGCTGAGAAGTTTTCTCTGCATCTGTCCTATCGAAACTTCATAATTCTAGCCTCTCCGCTCACATAAAACAGCAGTGAGGAGAACTAGGCTGGCAGTTTCTGTAGTGATGGGCTTGTGTCCCGAATTGGGAGGAGAAGTAGATGCTCAACAAAGCACTAAGCCCTTCCAATACTAATGCTCAAAACATTCCACTGCCTTTGAAACATTGGATAGTTTATTCCTCTTTTGTAATTTGTGGAATTACACATTTAGGTTTCACTTGTAGCGCAGTTTGACAAAAACAGGATTTCTGAAAGTCAATTTAATGCTGGACAATTGGGCATCCATTTGTCTTCAAAAAAACTGATCATTGACCATCATATTCTAGATCAGGATGGGACACCTAAACCATTCCAGTTTGGAATGATGAAGAATGAGACAAGGGTGGGGAAATCTCAGTGAAACCTAGATAGAGTGGACGTTGAGAGGACGTTTCCTATAGTGGAGGAATGCAAGACCAGAGGGCACATCCTCAGAATACAAGGACATCTTTTTAGAACATAGATGAAGAGTATTTTCTTTAGCCAGAGGGTGATAAATCCGTGGAATTCACTGCTACAGACGGCTGTGGAGGCCAGGTCAATGGGTATTTAAAGTGGAAATTGATTGGTTCTTGATTAGTAAAGGTGTCAAAGAGAGAAAGCAGCAGAATTCCAGCCGCAATAGAATGACAGAGAAGACTCAATGGGTTGAATTGGCTAATTCTGTTTCTCTATCTAATGGAATACATCATATGCCTCAAGCAGAATCGCATGCTTCTTTGACAGTAGGAAACTGACAAGATATACAACTGGGGGCTGGTCTATCATTACCAGCTCTCAACCTGAACCTAAACTGAAGGTTACCCTTAATGAGTGATCTTTTGAGATTCAAAGACTGCAAATACAGCATAGCTAGACAAGTACTAAACTTCTTTCTAAATGGAGAGGAAAGGATTACTCACTACAGAAAAACATTCTTAAAACAAGTCCTTTCAAATTGAGCTTCCTGAGGCACTTTACCAAATAGCTTTTAAAAAATCCTGCGGTCACACATTGCATTTTCTTTGTAAGTATATTTAATCTCCTAAAAGAACACTATTAGGTTTGCGGTACATAACTCACCTTTTACTTGAGGTTGTGTCTTTTATCAACATACTGCATTAATTGCATATTAATTTTATATTACGATCTCTGGAAACTTATGAATAATTGACCAAATGGATTACTCTCCCTGTTCCCTCCTACCTTTCAACTGTAAGGTGCAATACACTCTAGCACAACTCCCGTATTTGAGATAGACTCATACAGCACCAGAGCAAGAAACTGACCCTTCGACTCATCTGTGCCAAACTGTTATATTCCATAGCCGCATCGACCTGCGCCTGGATCATAGCCCTCCTATTGTGTATTAATCCGAACTTCTCTTAACGATTCTGCAATCAGACCCACAGCCACTTCTGTTGGCAGCTCATTCCACACTCACATCACCCTCTGAGTGAAGAATTCCCTCCAGCTTCACCTTAAATATTTCACCTTTTACCTTTAACCTATGACCTCTAATCCTAGTCTCTCTCAACCTCAGGGGAAAAAGCCTGCATGCATTTAACCTATCTATACCCTTCATAATTTAGTATATCTCTATCAAATCTCCACTCACTTTCCTAAACTTTAGAGAATAGAAGTCCCATTGTATTCAACTTTTTCCTTATAACTCAGGTCCTCAAGTCCTGGCAACATGCTTGTAAATTTTCTCTGAGCTCTTTCAATCTTAATGATACCTTTCCTGTAGGTAGGTTACCAGAACTGCACACAACACTCCAAATTCAGCCTCACCAGCGTCTAATACAACTTCAATTTAACATCCCAACTCATGTACTCAATATTTTGATTTAAGAATGCTAATGTGCCAAAGGCTCTCTTTATGATCCTGTCTACTTGTGATGGGACCTGCAAGGATTTGTGATATGTGTTCCAAGATCCCTTCATTTTATCACACTCCTCAGTGCCCTACCATTCATTGTATGTGTCCTACCCCGGTTTGCTCTCCCAAAGTACAATTCCTCACACTTGTCTGCAATTAAATTCCATCTGCCATATCTCCACTCATTTTTCCAGATGCTTCAAATACTCATACAGTATATCCTGTCCTTCAGAATGCTTTCCATTAATTTACCCAGTACTGACCTCAGGCTTACTAGCCTATATTTTCCCAATGTATTCTTAGAGCCTTTCTTGAACAACAAAACATTAGATATTCTCCAGTCCTCTGGAACCTCACTCTTGATTAAAGACATTTTAAATACCTCTGCCAACGCTCCCACATTTTCTGCACTAACATCCCATTAAGATCTGAGGGGGCACCTTGTCAGGCCCTGGAGACTATCCACCATAACTTGCTTCAAGACAACAAGCACCTCCTCTTCTGTAATCTGGATACTGCCCATGACCTCACTACTGTTTTTCTCAGTTCTATAGACTCTGTATCTCTCTATTAAGTACAGATGCAAAAAAAAAAAAAAAAAAAAAAAAAATCCATTTACGGTCTCCCCCATCTCTTTCGGCTCCATGCATTGATGACTGCACTGATCTTCAAATGGACCAATATTGTCCCTTGCTATCCTTTTGTTCTTAATATATCTGTAGCCCTTGGGATTCTCCTTCACCTTGTCTGCCAGAGCAACCTCATGCCTTCTTTTAGCCTCCTGATTTCCCTCTTAGTGTTCCCTTGCACTTCTTATACTCCTAAAGTGCCTCAATTGTTCCTTGCTGTCAATACTTGCTATGCACCTCCACTTTCTTAAACAGGGTATTAATATCTCTTGAAAACCATTCTCTAAATCTGTTAGCCTTATCTTTTATTCTAACAGGAACATGTACACTCTGTACTCTCAATATTTTACTCTTGAAGGCCTCCCACTTGCTAAGCATCCCTTTGCCAGAGAAAAAAGCAGTCCCAATCCACACTTGCCAGATCCTGATACAATTAAAATTGGCTATTCTCCAATCCAAAATTTCATCCTGAGGATCAGTCCTATTATTTTCCACAATTAACTTGGAACTAATGGAATTAAGATCACTAGATCCAAAGTGTTCCCCTACACACACTTCTGTCACCTACCCTCTCATTCTCTAATAGGAGATCCAATATTGCACTCTCTCCAGTTGGGACCTCCATATATTGATTAAGGAAACTTCCCTGAACACATTTGACCAACCCTATTCCAACCAGTCTTTTTACAGTATGGCTGTCCCAGTCAATATGTGGAAAATTAAAATCACCTATTACAAACTTATTTTCTTGCAAATGTCTCCTTTTCTCCACTAAAACCTATTGATGATTGGGAGATCTATAATATTATTCCATTCATGTGGTCATCCCTTTTTTATTCCTCCGTTCCACCCATATAGCTTCAGTCTGTATTATAAAATAAAAATCTTCATTTACTTGAAGACTTAGAGATGAGCATATTGAAATATATAATATTCTAAGGTTGGTTGTCAAGAATGAATTGGAATTGGTTTATTATTGTCACAGGTATCGAGATACAGTGAAAAGCTAGTCTTGCGTACTATTCATGCAGATCAGCTTATTATAATTGATGCACTGAGGTAGAGCAAGGTAAAACAATAACAGAATACAGAATAAGGGAACAGTTTCAGAGAAAGTGTTGTGCATGTAAACAATAAGGTGCAAGATCATAACGAATTAGACTGCGAGATCAGGAGTCCTCTTTATCATACTAGGAAACCATTCAACAGTCTTACAACAGTGGGCTAGAGGCTGTCCTTGAGCCTGGTGGTACGTGCTTTCAGGTTTTTGTATCTTCTACCCAATGAGAGGAGAGAACAGAGAATGCCCTGTGTGGGTAGGGTCTTTGATTATGTGGATTGCTTTGCTCAGGCAGTGAGAGGTGTGGACAATGTCCAAGGAGGGAAGGCTAGTTTCTGTGCAGCGTGAACCCCCACCCCCACCCTAAAGTAGGTGTCTAGGTTCAAGGGTCAATGACTAAATTGGTCTACTGTTCAATCTTCAACAATCCCATAATGGATATTTAGAAGGTCTCTCGCTCTGGAGTCTTCTAATCGGTCATCAGGGTCTGGATTTGGGTAAATGGGGAGGGACGATTCACAGGATGGAATGCCCAGTGGTGATGCAAATATTTTTCAGTAATTGGAGAGTTGAAAGACATTAAATGAAAATGATGCTTACCTACCAACATGCCCCATACCCATCAAGAAAAGAACATGTTTCACTTTCTAATGTCTTTGTATCTTTCACTATTAAAGGTTGAGTTATCAAAGCAGATTTAGAACATTGGAAAGAGTAAGCCGTTTAGCTCCTCCTGAATGCTGCTTCATTCAATAAGTTCATGGTTCATGGTTGGATATTTTAACTCTGTGCAACTATCATTAAGTATTTACAGTGGGTGGGGGGGGAATTGAGAATTCAACATTTAGAATAAAGGCACTCCTGATCATTGCATTTCATAATAATCAAATATGTTTTCCTAAGACTGTGCCTCATTATCCATGATTCAACAGCCAGAAGTAGCCACTAACCGAATTATTTTTCTTCAGAATCTTTAAATGTCTTTGAGATCTCTTCCTCTTCCTAAACTCTAGTGAATATAGATCAGTCTGACTTCAACTCCTCTCAAACAGTAGATCAATCCCTTTGTCCTGGGAATCAATACTCTGAACCTGCAGCACACCATCTCAAGACGTTTCATCTTTTCTTAGGTGTGGAGACTTTAACCCCTCTGTACACAGTCTGAGTGCACAGTCAAAATAATAATATTTTCCCTAAGTCAGTGAGTGACTGAACACTTAGAGGAAAAGTCGTTTGGCTAGGTAAAACAAACCAGCAGAATGGCACAAGTCTGAGGTCTTTATGTAGGAAAAAGGAATCATTTTAGTCCTGCTAATCAGCAAGGTCACATTGGCATTTTCATGTATGTTCATAATTTGATTTCTGTGGAACATTATCAATTTAGGCTACAGTGTGTGAAAGATACAAAAGAACAATCAGTTCTCCACAGAATTGGCACTCCTATACCCTTGGTGACAATAGAAATGGAATATTACAATTATAGTAACTATTGTCCTAGTAATCTTCTGCCAATTCACATTTTAAGCATAGAATAATTAAAACCAGAGGACTTTTATAGGGTATTGTCGTCAAATTTTAGTAAATTTGAATACTATTTGTTAACCCCTAAAATCAGATGCAATGATCAGTAAACTGAAGCAGTACACAATTCTAAATTTATAAGGAACATAAATTAAGTAATCAGAATTCTACATAATAAACCCTTAATATCTAAGAGTAATTTGCTGTTGAACAAATTTCATTCAATGTAGTTAGAATCAGAAAATTGTACGGGTAGTTCACAACTTGCATGGCATTTAAAAAAAGTGAGGTACATACTTTTTCTTAAGAAAAAGTAAAACATTTGGGACTAATAATGACAAACAAATGTTTAGGGATTGAGGGAATCAGCCAATTATAATAAGGCTTCATAATTCAAACAAATATGGCTTATCCGCCTTCATAAGAAGTACAGCAATGCCTTCCTCTTTAACTAAGACTTTTTAAAAATCAAAATCTTATATTTCATATTCAACATCAACTGACTTTCCTCAGTATGCACTGTATCTAAAGTTTATAAGTGCATCAACATAGTGGATCCAGAGCTTGTAAGAATTCTAACCACTGCAATTCCGGTAAACAGTGAGGACGGTACCATTTTTACAATGTCACAGGAGATAGGTGTCAGTTTCAGCTGGTACACAGATTTTAAGATTGAGTACCAGAGGAATCTATTAATTGTTTTGTCATTCAAGAAGCTGAATCTTGCAGCATTGCATCAAAATTCATTGCTTATTTACATCCTGATCACATTATTGTCTAATATATCTTGTAATGTTAAATGTCTGCATGACTGACAGAGGATAAACTCTGCTGCCATCGCTGTAGAGAAAACAAAAATAATTGGATAAATTGCAAAACAGACAATGGGCAGAAAGTGCAACTTCAAACCTGAAACAAAGCAGAAAAGAGGACCTTTAGGCATCGTGTAAAAAAACATTTTCCTTCATCACTCTTAAATTATAGTGGGACTAGAAATTAATCTTTCAAGAATGGTTTATCATTTCAACTACCATCCAAACAGTTTGTATTACAAATCTGCATGAGAATCCAACTTTATGATGATATAATAAAATTATGGATAATACTGACTCATCGAAACCCAAAATATTTGGGAGTAGCTTGACTGAAATCATTATTACTGCTTCAAAGTTGGTTACTTGTGCTACATACTGTAATTGACTTTAAGCATTGCAAATCACTAATAACTTAACAGTACCCAACTGGTTCCACACTTAAATATAATTCTCTTTCCAACCAATAGTCTCCTTTCTGGTGCAATTTTACTTTTCACCCTTGCAATAAGTTTTAAATATGTATATCACTGTTGATTGTGCTGATAAAGGGGAATTTTCAGGTGAAGTAAATCTCTGTTCCCTACATCTTAAACTGTTGAAAGTCCTGTTCCTCACTTCACCCCAGCTGCCTACCCTATTCTGGTTCTCATTTCAGCAATGCATCAATTTTTAAAATCTTATCATTGTTCCCAAACCCTCCATGGTCTAACTCTGGCCTCTTGCTCATCCCTAAATGAATCTAACAGTGGTTTCTGTGCCTTTGGTTATCAACCATTGTATTCTGGGATTTGTACCATGATGGTCTATGCTAATCTCTCTCGTCTTCCAAGACTCCTCAAAACCTCTGTGACCCTGATATCTGCATGGGTTCATGTCAACCTGTGAAGCAGTCTAGAATATTCTTTTTGCTTCGGTAATGGTCACATATAAATATCAGTGGCAGTAAAACACTAAAGTGTGCTCATTATCCTTAACATTTCATGTTTTTTAGAGATAAAGCACGGTAACAGGCATTTCCGGCCCAATGAGCCCAATTATACCCCTGTCACCAATTAATCTACTAACTCGTATGTCTTTGGAGTGTGGGAAGAAACTGGAGCACCTGGAGGAAACCCATGCGGTCATGGGGAGAACGTATAAACTCCTTACATACAGCAGCAGAATTGAATCCGCATTGTTGGCGTTGAAAAGTGCTATGCTAACTGCTATGTTACCTTCAATGACAGAGACAAGAATTCTCCGAGAACAAATATATCAGATACAACACCACAGTGTGGTGCATCTTAAAGAAAATGTTATGTTTGAGCGGTGCGATAGCTTTGTTGTTTAATTGCGGCATTTTATCTCAAGAAATGACCTACCATTGCTGTTGCGGCTGCAGCAGCTGCCTGTGCTACTGCCACAGCCTGGTTGGCCTGGTGTTGAGCTGCCTTTATTTTGGCCTGTAAATGTGCAGGGGGGTGGAAGTACTTGCACTTCTCTCTTGAGCATCGACCTTTGATATAATCCATGCAGACAGTAACGGTGTTGTCATTGGTGTCTACCATTGTGCTGTCTGCAGGGTGAGCGAAGCGGCAGTCAGTCTCACCCCGAGTGCAGTTCCCTCGCTGAAATTCCCTGCACACCTGCCAGAGAAGGAAGAAGTTGTACTTTGCTTAGACTGATGAAGTTGTTTAACACTTAAGAGCTTAGAAACTATAGATGATGTAGAACCAAAGGTAAACACAAAAATAAAAATCAAGTTGATCGGGTGGTTCGGAAGATGTATGATGTGTTGGCCTTCATTAGTTAGGGGGATTGAGTTGAGGAGCAATGACGTAATGTTGCAGCTCCATAAAACCCTGGTTAGACCACACTTAGGAGTAGTGTGTTCAGTTCTGGTTGCCACATTATAGGACGGATGTGGAAGCTTAGAGAGGGTGCAGGAGATTTACTAGTATGTTGCTTGGATTAGACTGCTTGTCTTACGAGGATAGGTTGAGAGAGCTAGGGCTTTTCTCTTTGGAATGAAGGAAAATGAGAGGAGACTTGACAACGGTGTATGATAAGAGGCATAGTAAAGGTGGACAGCCAGTGATTTTTTTTCCCAGGGTTACAATGACTAACATGAAAGAGCATGATTTTAAGGAGATTAGAAGGAAGTATAGGGGAATACCAGAGGAAGTTTTTCTAAATATGAATCCATGGAACGCACTGCCAGGAGTGGTGGTAAAGATAGCTACATTAGGGACATTTAAAACTCCTAGAAAGACACATGAATGAAAAAAATGGAGGGCTATGTGGGAGAGAAGGGTTAAATTGATCTTGGAGTAAGTTAAAAGGTCAGCAAAACCTTTTGTGCTGAAGGTCCTGCACTGTGGTACACTTTTCTATTCATTGCTACAGGGCGCTGAAATATGTAAGTGGAACTAAAATTTAATGTTTTGGAGAATTCTGACTTTGTGTGAATATTATGCACCTCTGTTTGAAACAACTGAAGGAAATCCATGAGAACTTTTTATAAAGGTGAATCAGAAGGTTCATTAGTTTAGGAATCATAACTACTTTTTAAGACAATAATTCAGAACAACTATACAAGATATACTTAGCTCTGCAGGATCAATGCATTATTCATTCTGTTCAGATCCTAATAATCTAACTGTAATCTGATTAAAATTTAAATATATTTTGTGTTCTCAAACATGAAGACATAAAACCAGAAATAAAAATTATAGAAACATGATTAGCATATGCATGGTAAAAATATGCAAAACAGTAAACTCTTATATGACCGAAAAGTATAAAGACTGGTTGCTAACTTAAGTGCATTTTTTTGTTCATCTAATCTTGAAAAGTGACATCAATTCACATTTGATTGACTGACTGTTAGGTCACTAACTAAGTGCATCACGTAGTATATTATTGAGTAACAAACACCAGGCAGGATTTGGATATGAGCTTATCAGGTCCCTAGATTGATGACTTCAACTGGGATCAGATTTGACTAGATACATCACTCCTGGAAACAAAATTTATTAATAACCAGCCAGGGTTTGCTCTCTTGACCTCAATGACTTAACTTCTGTTGGCGAATGCACCCTTGCATTTGAAGAGGGCAAAATCTAGATCTGACAACAGCAATCTCAATACACTGAAACTGCAGGATGTGGACGTGCTTCATTCAACCCACACGAATGCTTGATCATTTCAATTTCTGACATTTTCTCCTTCGGTTCCCTAAGCAAGTTTCATAATAGTACTGAAACAATATCTTACTTATTCCTGGTCACTCGTTGGGTCTCTGATTCTAAATTAACTACTCCATGCCCAGTTGCTATGCTGTGGATATGAAACTACATCTAGTTCTCCTTCTACAAATGCTGCCCGACCTGCTGTTTCCAATATTTTCAGTTATTCTCCCAGTCTTTCTACTTCTGCTGCACTGCTCCAAATGACGAGATACTCTGCACACGTGCTTCTGAAATGCCTTCTTTTTTCCTGAATCGCAGCTTTCCCCTCAACAGTCTTGGTTAGAGCCCTTAACTCTGTCTCATTCTTGAGCTGTCTGCTCCTCCTCCTGGATGTGGCAGGAACAGAGTTCCGCTCCTCACCATCCACCCCAGTCACCTCCACAGTTGGTTCCTTGTAGCTTTTGTCAGCTCCAACATGACACATTCCCCTTCCCTCTCAGCATTTCCCTTTGTCACTCGTTGGTCTGCATCAACCATTCCCCGTCTGATGGCACTTCCTCATGCATCTACACAAGCTGCAGCGTCTATCGTTTCATCTCTTCCCTTCCCACAATTCAGAGAGTTAGCCAGTCCTTCCCGGTGATTCCCTTGCACTTCTTCTCAGCCAGGGCAGAACACTCAGTATTCACAGCGCGGTCTCTTCTACACCAAGAAAAACAAATACAGAATGGGTGATTGCTTTGTGGAGCACTATGTTCAGTTCTGCAAGAGAGACCCCAACTCCTGGTTATCTGCCATTGGAACCTCCCCTTCTAACCCCACTCTCACCTATCTGTGTGTGACCTCTTGCACTGCTACAAGGGCCAACACCTGATCTTCCCAGGGGGAAATGATGCAAATAAAATACAACGATAAATATCAAATTTTCCATCTTTAGATAATTCACTATTTCTTTCTGTCAGCAACAGAACTAGCCACTTCTACCTGTTACTTTGGGTCAGTTTTCAATTTTTTAATATAATCTAGCCTGCTGGGTAGATATAGTCTTCATACCAGTAACACAGTACCACAGACAAAGAAGCTTAATCTGATTCTAACTGCTACATTAACTCTTCTGATCTCATCCTATCAGGGAAATTTCCTTCTCTTCACCATCTTCTCTGCTACTGAAAGCTACCATGTTTTCTCCCTTTGCCAGGTCTGCACACCCAAATTATTCACTGTTTCTCTTTCCACAGATGCTGCCTGACCTGCTGACTCTTTCCAGTACTTTCCTGTTTGCTGAACATCTTGCTGAATGCTCCACCATTTTGTTATTTCCACAACCACTGTGAAACATGTTTAATTCAGTTATTCACATTCTTACTTCTCTCATACTTGTCAGAAATAAGACCTATTTTGTATACACCTTTTAATTCCGGAGTGAAATGTCATTTTTATATTTTATCTATTAAATATGCTGTTTGTTCCTCTCTGAGACAGCTAGGATAAGACCATAAGTAACTTTTGTGTTCCCATTTATCACTGCCTACAGCTGTTTCCACCTTCACTCTCCCTCCCCACTACCTGGCTGCCATTTTCTTTCCTTGTTTGCTTCACCTTTTACCTACCAGCCTCTGTCTCCTGCCCCATCTCTCCCCCTCCTGGCTCCATTGGGTCTGTCATCCTTCAGCATTCCTTGGTCCACCAATCACCTTCTGGCCCGTCTCACCTCTCCAACTCTCCTTTTATTCTGGCTACCTTCCCTCTTCACTCTCAGACCCGATCCAATGCAGGGTGTTGACCCAAAACATCAGCTTTTCTCCCCCCTCCCCCCCCCCGCAGGAGCTGCTCAGCCCGCCGAGCTTCCCCAGCTTTTTGCTCCAGATTCCAACTTCTGCAAGTCTCCTGTACTGCCTTAAGATATACTGTAGGTGCAAACCATGAAGTCACTCAAAATTCTTCTGTCACTCAGCATGATCTTTAATCATTCCCTTGGCCACTGTCCCACACAGTCCCTAATATTCCCACATTCTATAAGCATCCAACATTCTCAGCCTTGCACGCACCCAGCAATTGGTACCCATAGCACTCAGGAGGTAAAGCAATTCAAAGATTACAATATAAAGAGGTTCTACTCAACACAGTTGGAAGTGGTTGAGCCTTAATACTGAGACTATGCCCTAATTCTAGACAACTCTAGTTAAAGGAGCCTCTTGAAAGCTATGCGGTCAATCCTTCCCAGAATCTTTCCAGTCATAATGAAGTTAATTTTTATTTCTTCAGTTTCCAGTGTGCACTGGCCAATCTTAATCTTTCCTCAGCAAACAACCCATATTATGGCACTTTCCCATGCAGTTGAAGATGTAACACCTGTCCTTTCACCTCTTTCCTTCTCATTAAATAGATCTATGAAGAAACCAAATAGATCATCTACGTAGTAGCAGTACAGTATATATCTGAACTATTAAATTCTCCTATTACAATCGTATTAAGTTTTAAAGAGATTCTTTTCTCTGCCATTGCCTTCTGCATAAACAAAAGCAATTCTTCCAAGTGCAGGGATGAATGTCTACTTCTCTCTCTGGAATGAAATAAAGGGTAAAAGCAAGATCAACTCTGATTCTAGCGATTCATTTATCCACAGTGGCCACTTCATTAGCTATACCCGTATATCTGCTCGTTAATGAAATTATCTAATAGCCAATCATGTGGCAGCAGCTCTGTGCATAAAAGAATGCAGACATGGTCAAGAGGTTTAGTTGTTGCTTAAACCAAACATCAGAATGGGGAAGGAACGTGATTTTAGTGACTTTGACAGTGTTGGTGCCAGATGGGGCGGTTCGAGTATTTCAGAAACTGCTGATCTCATGGGATTTTCATACATAACAATCTTTAGAGTTTACAGAGAATGGTGTGAAAAACAAAAGAAAAAAATAAACCCACTGAGTGGCAGTTCTGGGGGTGACAACACCTTGTTAATGAGCGAAGTCCAAGGAGAATGGCCAGACTGGTTTAAGCTGACAGGAAGGTGACAGTAACTCAAATAACCATGTATTACAACAGTGGTGTACAGAAGAGCACCTCTGATCGCACAACATGTCAGACCTTGAAGATTGGCTACAGAAGCAGAAAACCACACCAGGTTCTACTCCTGTACCTAATGAAGTAGCCACTGAGTCTATAGTTTGCATGCTGAGTTTCATTTACTTTACCTCTAATCGGTCTGTTCTCATGTGCTTCTGCACATTTCCTGTTCCTGCAACTGAAATAGGTGGACTTCCAGGGACAAGGACTGGGGGGTTGGAGAGAATTTCTGTTGGAACTAAACCCACATTGGGAGGCATGGGTGCCAGGAAGGGGCTAAAACTAAAAGCATGATTATTTACTCCTGTGCCAGGGTTCATTGGAAACGTGGCCTGTGAAGAAAAAACAAACGTTTATCAAATCAGTATAAAAAAAATCAAGTTGCACAGAAAAAAAAAACTTCTTTTTCTTACATAAACCAAAGAAGAACTTGAATTATTTCTAGGAAAACATATTATTAATACCGCCATCAAAAAAACCTCCCTAAGTTTACAAAAGCTCATTAAAACAGATGAACGATGGTGCTATTATTTAAACAAAAAACTAATTGAACCCGAGAGCTAGTACGATTAAGCTCAATAATTAATATATCAGTCCAGGCCTGGGACTGGAGGTTGGAGGCCTGATATCTGTGAGTCTAAGAGTCTGGGGGAGATCTTGCGGGCTGCCAGCACATCCTTGGGCATGTTGGTTGTTAATGCAAATGACACATTTCACTGTATGCTTCTATGTACATGTGATGAATAAATTTGAATCTGAATCAGGACATCCCAGCCATCTGAGATTTCCAAGGCCCAATAATAGAACTGCAGATTGGTGCTTCTGGGAGAAGGAGAAATCTACAGGCCATGACACTCAGGGACTTGGGATATATTACTACTTTTTAACATTTCTTTTGTAACTATGTTTATCTGCTAACATAATTATAAATGCTATATGTGACGTGTGCTGAATGTAACTGTTGGTTCCGAGTTTTGCACCTTGGCCCCAGAGGAACATAGTTTTCATTTGGCTGCATTCATGTGTATGGTCCACTGACAATTAAACCCGAACTTGTAAAATGTGAGGACATTTCAGCCATTTGAAACAAACAAGTGAACTTTCTTCTTTATCAAATAATGTAACTTCCCCAAACATAACAAGCAAGGCTAAGTTAGAGAATAGCTTGCCAACTATTGCACTCGCTAAACTTGAAAAAGCATGAACGGACTAATACATTGCTCAGATTCTTATACTGTGCACATATAAAATATGATTAGATATTTGAAACCTTAACGATAAAAAGGAGATATTTTGAAACTATAACGGCGGAAAATTGCATGAAAATATTCATTCAAATTTTAATCCATTGGGTATTTATGTTTCTTGAAGTTATTTAAAGAAGTCAATACTATTCAGAAAATGTCTTTCAAGTTAACGAAATGCAATAATGGCTGGCTGGTACAACATATAATAATGATGTCAAGAAACAGCCTCTCAGAACTTTTGATGAAAAATACTAGCGGGCATAGATTTAATGTGAGAGGGGCAAAGTTTAAAGGAGAAGTTTTTATTCCACAGGGATAGTAGTAAAAACAGATACAATAGTAGAATTTAAGAGTCTTTCAGGTAGGCATGTTAACATGCAGGGAATGGAAAGTTATGGATCAGGTGTGGGCAGAAGAGATGATGTTTGATATTGTGTTCGCCATAGATATCGTGGACTGAAGAGCCTATTCCTGTGCTGTACTATACTATGTTTTATGTAAGTCAACAATATTGTTGTCACAGGCATACACATACAGATTATAAATACCATAAAAATCAGCTTTTTGCAGAAACAAAAGATGTGGGATGGTGGAATTTTTTTGGGGTAAAGAATCCTCTATTTCTTCCAGGTGTTCTGACTGTGGGTTGAGTTACTGCATCTGGACCTCCATTAATACAACACTAATCGCAAGGTATGTGAAGTAATATACACAGAATGCTGGAGGAGGATCTCAGCAGGTCAGGCTGCGTCTATGGAAAAGAGTAACCAGTCGACATTTTGGGCCTAGTCCTGCTGAAGGGTATCGGTGGTACGAAACGTTGATGGTTTACTCTTTTTCACAGATGCTTCTTGGCCTGCTGAGTTCCTCCAGTATTTTGTGTGTACTACTTTGATTTCCAGCATGTGAAGATTTTCTCGTTTGTGACGAGGTGTGTGAATACGACTTAGGGTCAATTACAGATTTACCCACTACCTCTGGGATCCTATTTTCCCTTGGGTGACTTCTCCCAACAATGCATTCACAACAAGAAGGAAATTGGCTAACCAAATGATGCCAGCTGGATCAACACTGCACCACAATTAGGTTCTCCACCACAGGATCCTCTTAACTCTCAAAGTTTATGTTTTAGACAAGATACTCACGACTGGCTGAATCTGTGCACCTGGCATCATAAACTGCATCTGCTGTGCCAGCATTGCTGCAGTTGTTTTCTGTTGGATGAGATTGTTACGTCCATTAATTTCTAACTGCGTTTTTAAATGCATTGGTGGATGAAGGTACTTGCAGTTCTCTCTTGTGCACCTGCCCTGTGGGATGCAAAGAAGAACAGTTTAGACAAATATTTTTAAACAGACAAAATGCATATTTATAAATCCCATTATAGTTCCCCAAAAAGCAACTGAACTTTATATGAAGCCAGTGCAAGTGTTCATTTAGTAATAACACAACAAACAAAAAAAAATCTGAACAGTTGGACAGACTAGATTTCATTCATTGTGCTTCCTTTTATTCTTTATATTTTTAGATGATATTTAAAAATGAAACAAACTAGACATTGTGGAAAATAAATGAACGTCCTAAAGCACAATAAAAATGTATCCCAAAATATTGCTTTCTCCATCTTGACACGGACTGGTTGGGCCAAAGGGCCAGTATCTGTGTTGTATTGCTCTATGATTCCACTTAGGTCATTGATCAAATCTATCAGTCATTTTCCATTGCAAAAAAAACCTGTAACTGTACAGCTTCACTGGTGAGGTTACTCTGCAAATATTTATCAAATGATTCCTGAGGACAGAAATTAGCCACTTGCCCTGTTGTAGTTCTGTCACACTGGTCCTTGATATGCGCTCAGTGGCCACTTTATTTGGTACCTCTGCTACTCTCGCCCATATACTTTAAGGTTTGACATGCATGGTTATTTGATTCACTGTTGCCTTTCTGTCAGCTTGAACCAGTCCGGTTATTCTCCTCTGAACTCCCTCATTATCAAGGTGTTTTTGCCCACAGAACTGCAGTTTAATGGATGTTTTTAGTTTTGCACACCATTCTCTGTAAGCTCCAGAGAATGTCGTGCGTGAAAATCCCAGGAGATAAGCAGTCAATCAGATGCTTCTTCCCCGTTCTAATGTTTGGTTTGACCAACAACTGAACCTCTTGACCATGTCTGTGTGCTTTTATGCATTGAGTTGCTGCCACATGATTGACTGATCGGATATTAGCATTAATGAGCAGGCATACAGATGTACCTAAAAAGCGGCCACTGAGTTTATTTTTCCATAGGAAGTATCAGAAGCTTCTTAAAATTTGAAAAAGACATCTCTATTGAAAATGAACAATGCTTAAATACATTATAACTTCTAATTTCATGCATTCACTTCCCAAATTCACTGATACTGCTGAACAGTAAGAAGGTTACTGGTTTCAATTCCCACTGCAGAGTCTTAAAACCTCAGCTAAGACTCCACCGCAATATTGTGATAGCGCTTCCTAAATAGCAGCAGTACCTTTTGTCCTACTTGTACTTTCAACTGAATTAATAAGATCCCATGGCACTACTTTGAATTAGAACTAGAAAGATAGCTCCAGTATTATGGACATTTATTATTCGATGAATATTGCAAAATAATCAACTATCTGTCAAATTTTAGAGTTCCATTAATGGGAGCTGGTTTCATAGACTTTGGTCAGTGTCTCCCACATTATAATAGTGACACTTTTCAAGAAGTCTTCACTGGCTGCAAAGTATATGGGAACATTTTGAAAATTAAGAGAGGCACTGTGCCTTTCGATGTGTCTTTCCTTTGAAACCAGGACATGTTCAATTCAAATGAAGAGAAGGGGTATTAGGCAAGGTATAGAGGAAGAAGGGGGTTAAAATTTAGATGGAGTACCTACTGTTAAGTAACCAGCTAACCTGAAACATTGCATCCCAGCATGAGGAAAATAATAATAATTTCTTGTGTTTATAGAAACAGAGAAAACCTACAGCACAATACAGGCCCTTCGGCCCGCAATGCTGTGCTGAACATGTATTTACTATAGAAATTACCTAGGGTTACCCATAGCCCTCTATTCTTCTAAGCACCATGCACCTATCCAGGAATCTCTTAAAAGACCCTATCGTATCCGCCTCCACCACCGTCGCTGGCAGCCTATTCCATGCACTCACCAGGCTCTGCGTAAAATACTTACCCGTGACATCTCCTCTGTACCTACTTCCAAGCACCTTAAAACTGTGCCCTTTCGTGTTAGCCATTTCAGCCTTGGGAAAAAGCCTCTGATTATCCACATGATCAATGTCTCTCATCATCTTTATCAGGCCACCTCTCATCCTCCGTTGTTCCAAGGAGAAAAGGCCGAGTTCACTCAACCTATTCTCATAAGGCATGCTCCCTAATCCAGGCAACATCCTTGTAAATCTCTTCTGCACTCTTTCTATAGTTTCGATATCTTTCCTGTAGTGAGGTGACCCGAACTGAGCACAGTACTCCAAGTGGGGTCTGACCAGGGTCCGATATAGCTGCAACACTACCTCTCGGCTCTTAAACTCAATCCCACAGTTGATGACGACCAATGCACCGTATGCCTTCTTAACCACAGAGTCAACCTACGCAGCAGCTTTGAGTGTCCTATGGACTCAGACCCCAAGATCCCTCTGATCCTCTACACTGCCAAGAGTCTTACCATTAATACTATATTCTGCCATCATATTTGACCTACCAAAATGAACCACCTCACACTTATCTGGGTTGAACTCCATCTACCACTTCTCAGCCCAGTTTTTCATCTTATCGATGACCTGCTGTAACCTCTGACAGCCCTCCACACTATCCACAACACCCCCAACCTTTGTGTTATCAGCAACCTTACTAACCCATCCCTCCACTTCCTCATCCAGGTCATTTATAAAAATCATGAAGAGAAGGCGTCCCAGAACAGGTCCCTGAGGGACACCACTGGTCACCGACCTCCATGCAGAATATGACCCGTCTACAACCATGCTTTGCCTTCTGTGGGCAAGTCAATTCTGGATCCACAAAGCAAGGTCCCCATGGATCCCATGCCTCCTTACTTTCTCAATAAGCCTTGCATAGGGTACCTTATCAAATGCCTTGCTGAAATCCATATACACTACATCTACCGCTCTACCTTCATCAACATGTTTAGTCATATCCTCAAAAAATTCAATCAGGCTCGTAAGGCACGACCTGCCTTTGACAAGGCCTTGCTGACTATTCCTAATCATATTATGCCTCTCTAAATGTTCATAAATCCTGCCTCTCAAGATCTTTTCCATCAATTTACTCACTGGTCTATAATTTCCTGGGCTATTTCTACTCACTTTCTTGAATAAGGGAACAACATCTGCAACCCTCCACTCCTCCGGAACCTCTCCCGTCCCCATTGATGATGCAAAGATCATTGCCAGAGGCTCAACAATCTCCTCCCTCGTCTCCCATAGTAGCCTGGATTACATCTTGTCCCGGAGATTTATCCAACTTGATGCTTTCCAAAAGCTCCAGCACATCCTCTTTCTTAACGTCTGTATGCTCAAGCTTTTCAATATGCTGTAAGTCATCCCTACAATCGCCAAGGTCCTTTTCTGTAGTGAATACTGAAGCAAATTATTCATTAAGTACCTCTGCTATCTCCTCCGGTTCCATACAGACTTTTCCATCGTTGCACTTGATTGGTCCTATTCTCTCATGTCTTATCCTCTTGCTCTTCACACACCTGTAGAATGCCTTGGGGTTTTCTTTAATCCCACTTGCCAAGGCCTTCTCATGGTTCTTTCTGGCTCTCTTAATTTCACCCTTAAGCTCCTTTTTGCTAGCCTTAAAACCTTCTAGATCTCCATCATTACGTAGTTTTTTGAACCTTTTGTAAGCTTTTCTTTTCTTCTTGACTAGATTTTCAACAGTTTTTGTACACCATGGTTCCTGTACCCTACCATCTTTTCCGTCTCATTGGAACATACCTATGCAGAGCGCCACTCAAATATCCCTTGAATATTTGCCACATTTCTGCTGTACATTTCCCTGAGAACATCTGTTCCCAATTTATGCTTCCAAGTTCCTGATTGTTAGCTTCATATTTCCCCTTACTCCAATTAAATGCTTTTCTAACTTTTCCAATGCTATGGTAAAGGAGATAGAATTGTGATTACTATCTCCAAAATGCTCTTTCACTGAGAGACCAGACACCTGACCAGGTTCATTTCCCAATACCAGATCAAGTACAGCCTCTCCTCTTGTAGGCTTACCTACATATTGTGTCAAGAAGCCTTTCTGAACACACCTAACACACGCTGCCCCATCTAAACCCTCACTCTAGGGAGATGCCAATCAATATTTGGGAAATTAAAATCTCCCACGACAACCCTGTTATTATGACTCCTTCCCGGAATCTGTCTCCCTATCTGCTCCTCAATGCCCGTTACTATAAGGTGGTCAATAAAAAAAAACAGTAGAGTTACTGACCCCTTCCTGTTCCTAACTTCCACCCACAGAGACTCAAAAGACAATCCCTTCATGACTTCCTCCTTTTCTGCAGCCATGCTCCCACCTCTTCTGCCTCCCTCCCTGTCCTTTCTGAAACATCTAAAGCCTGGCACTCTAAGTAACTATTCCTGCCCTTGAGCCATCCAAGTCTTTGTAATGGCCACAACATTGTAGCTCCAAGTACTGATCCATGCTCCAAGCTCATCTACTTTGTTCTTGAAGCTTCTTGCATTAAAATGGACACATCTCAAACTATCAGTCTGAGTGTATCCCTTCTCTATCACCTGCCCATCCTCCCTCTTGTACTGTCTCCAAGCTTTCTCTATTTGTGAGCCAACTGCTCCTTCCTCTGTCTCTTCAGTTCAGTTCCCACCCTCCAGCAATTCTAGTTTAAATTCTCCCCAGTAGCCTTAGCAAACCTCCCTGCCAGGATATTGATCCCCCTTGGATTCAAGTGCAACCTGCCCTTTTTGTACAAGTTGTGCCTGCCCCAAAAGAGGTCCCAATGATCCAGAAATCTGAATCCCTGCCCCCTGCTCCAATCCCTCAGCCACGCATTTATCCTCCACCTGATTCTATTCCTATACTCACTGTCGCATGGCACAGGCAGTAATCCCGAGATTACTACCTTTGAGGTCCTGCTTCTCAGCTTCCTTCTCAACCCCCTGTAGTCTGTTTTCAGGACCCCCTCCCTTTTCCTACCTACGTCGTTGGTACCAATACGTACCACGACCTCTGGCTGTTCATCTTCCCACTTCAGGATATCATGGATGCGATCAGAAGCATCCCAGACCCTGGCACCTGGGAGGCAAATTACCATCCGTGTTTCTTTCTTGCATCCACAGAATCACCTGTCTGACCCGCTAACTATAGAGTCCCCTATTCCTGCTGCCTTCTTCCTTTCCCTGCCCTTCTGAGCCACAAGGCCAGACTCTGTGCCAGAGGCACAGCCACTGTTGCTTACCCCAGGTAGGCCATCTCCTCCAACAGTACTCAAACAGCAATACAGTTGGCCCTCCGTATCCGTGGGTTCTGCATCCGCGGATTCAACCAACCACGGATCGGGATCGAAAAAAAAACCTAAGTTCTCTCTCCAGCACTCGTTGTTTGAGCATGTACAGACTTATTTTTCTAGTCATTATTCCCTAAACAACAGTATAACAACTATTTTACATACCATTTACATTGTATTAGGTATTATAAGTAATCTAGAGATTATTTAAAGTATATGGGAGGATGTGAGTTGGTTATATGCAAATACTATGCCATTTTATATATGGGACGAGCATCCGCGGAATTTGGTATCCGCGGGGGGGGGGGGGGGTCCCAGAACCAAACATGCTGTCTTCAATCTTATGAGAGATGGCGCACATGATCAAGTTTATCTGTGCCTGCTTATGCTGTTTCTATGCCTGATGTGAGAACCTACACACTGGATAGAAGCTTCCTTCACTGTGCTATCAGAATTTGGAACAGCCTTCCTGATGCTGTGGTTGGAAACATCTGTGACAATGGGGTTCAGGCCTTCAAGAGTCGAGTGCACAAACACCTATCATCTCTGGGAGGGAAGTCACATGCTTCTTCATAAGCTATCATGAAGGGGACCAGGATGGCAATGCTTGGTTGTTGGTAGATAAGGTTAATACCTGACTTTCAAGAGCACTTGTGAGCTATGTTCCGGCTGGACTTAGTCCTTAAACTGCTGGAGAACAGTGCGGAAAGAACAGGTGCTGTTTTCTCCCGATAAGGATTAGTTTTTAGTTCCAAGTGCTCCTGCCACGTTTTGTCACCCTGCAACCTTATCCTTCAATCTCTTTGAGTTATGGAGGACAGCATGTGTATAAATGTCTCCAGCAGACTTCATCATGACTCCAGTATTTCTACTATTTTTTTAATGTTTCTTAATTGTACATATGATTTTTTTTGTGTTCTATTGCTGAGCAGCAGTGAACCATCTGACTGGCCTATCAGAGTTCTCTTTGGGAACTAGCTGACTTGAGCAGCATTTCTGATCTGGCTATTGTTCACGACTGCACTTAATATAAAAAAATGCGAAGGGCCGACTGTACTTATTGTTAAGGGGGGGCAGTAACAAGGGTACACTCTAGTATCTGACTCTTGCCCTTCCCCTTCCTGACTGTTCCCCACTTATCTGTCTCCTGAGGCCCTGATGTGACTGTTTGCCTATAGCTCCTCTCTATCACCTCCTTACTTTCCCTAACCAGATGAAGGTCATGGAGCTGCACCTCCAGTTCCCTAACGCGGTCCCTAAGGAGCTGCAGCTCATTGCACCTGGCACAAATGTGGCTGTCCGGGAGGCTGGGAGTCTCCCGGACTTCCCACATCTGACAACCAGTACAGAACACCGGCCTCACAGACATACTTCCTGTTTCTATTCCTCACAGGCAACTTACCTCGCCTCAAAAATGAGCCAAAGCCCTACCACTCTGTCGATGACCACACTGCTAGGCAGTGTCTCCTTTTTATGCCCGAACCTTCCCTGCTATCTAACTCACGATTGGTGCTTCGGTTGTAGCCGCTGATAGGCCACGTATAATGGACAAACACTCTCGAAGCTCCCTTTTTAAATAACCACCACCGACCTGCGAGAAGTCCCACTTGGTAAAGTTCTGTTGACGCCGCTGATAGGCCACGTACAATGAAGAAACTAAGTAGTCTTATAACTATAAAGTACAGGACATGCCCTCTTCTCATTGTTACTGTCAGGCTGGAGGTACAGAAGCCTGAAGGCACATACTCAGCAATTCGGGAACAGTTTCTTCCCCTCTGCCATCCGTTTCCTAAATGGACATTGAACCCATGACACTACCTCTCCCTTTTTATACTATATCTCTTTCTCCACTATTTTTAATTTAACTATTTAATATACATATAGATATACTTACTAAAATTGATTTATTTATTTTTTCTATATTATCATGTATTGCATATAAGGACTCTCTGAAGAAATCCCTTGGTGCCTGTCACATTGACCATCGCCACTAGCCTCCGATCGCGAGGCCTGGTGACACACCATTCACCAGTCTGTCTCCTCCTTCGAGAACACACGCAGGGCTGGCATTGAGCACAAAAGGAGAAGGAGGATGAACCGTGACACAGCAGCACCAAACCCAGAACAGAATTTCCCTTGCAGCCGCTGTGGCCGGACCTGCCTGTCCCGTATTGGCCTCGTCAGCCACCAGCGAGCCTGCAGCAGACATGGGCAGCCTCCTTCCTAAATCTTCGTTCGTGAAGCCAAGCCATGTGTGTGTGTATCGTAATGCTGCCGTTAAGTTAATAAATTCCATGACATATGCCGGTAATACTAAACCTGATTCTGATATAATACCCAAATACGTTGATTAGGGATTATTGATCCTATGTTACTGATCATTTGATTTGGAAGATAAATGAACTCAGAATTAGGATTTGTACACTTACTGTGATCAAATTGTTCATGAACATGGGGTTGAGATGGTATCTGTTCACTGTTACCGCAGAATGCAGAATGAAATGTGCTTCTTAAATCTCCTTACTAACAAAGAATTCTGCATTGCTGCAGATTTTAATTCTCTTAAAAAGTCCTCATTTAAGGACAAAGATAGGTGAAAAATTGAATAACGTTAACTGGGTATTTACATGTTCAGTCAATCAATCAAGTTAGAAATGTTTCAGGTTTTTCATTGGGGAGAGATGTCTGCAGTTCTGCTGCAGTTATCAATCATACCCCATTGCTTGTCAGTTAGTTACTGGTCATGGAGGAAACAATGGAGATCTGACTGAAATTGAAAGTTAAGACATCTCCAGAAATTCAATAAGGTTAACAATTTTAAATCTACTGTAGCAGAAGTTAGTGATTAACAATATTTAAAACTTGTTATACTAAATGAACTCAGATCTGTAGAACCTTGACCCTACATCAGCAAAGGAACACCACAGACCACCTCCTGCACTACTATGGACTTGTCTCGTGTTTTCTTTTGCACTGGTGTCTTGGCTTGTAGACTTCTTTCACTATCATGTACAAATTACTGTAGTATAACTTAGATTCTGAATGTTGCTTGAACTGATGTGCCTGTGACACTGCTGAAAGCAAGCTTTCCACTGTAGCGGCACCTTGCCATTTTATGCATGTGGCAGTAAACTAAACTTGACTGCAGTTGATAGTTTCAGGTAATGAAACGGCCTCAAGTAAATGTAGACCCGGCTGTAACCCTGATCATTTACTCTTTCTTTCCATTGGCATCAGTATTGGCAATTTTGCTTGTCATTCCTCATCACTTTTTCTTTCTCCTTTCATTTGTTTCTTGTGGCTTGCACATGTCCTAGTGGGCTAGACCATACAACATTACCCAGACTCACTGCACAAAGGAGTTCACCTGACTACATTATTTCTCCCCATGCTCACCACTTTCTCTACTGTTTAGAATGCCGGAGGGGGGGGGTGGTCCCAACCTTTTTATGCCATGGACCCCTACCATTAACTGACGGGTCTGCGGACCACAGGTTGGGAACCCCTAGTTTAGACGAACTCTTTCTCAGTTCTGATGAAGGCTCGTTGATCTGATTGTTGACTGGCTTCTCTTTCCACAGATGCTGCTTGACTGGCTGAGTTCTCTCAGTATTTCTGCTTTTGTTTCAGATTTGTTGGATTGGGGTGTAGAATTATTACTTTTCTTGCAGTTCAACTTTCCTATGCTTGCTTGTACGCATGTATAATCACCTATATGCATCTAATTGTTCAGTGAATTTTCCGGGAATTATGTCACAGGTGCTTTTGTATTTTACTAGAAACTTCTTAGTTTCTAGTAGCAGGTGTCATGCTACTTGTGTCTGGCTAGTTTATAGGGTAATTGTAATCAGTGAAATTTTTATTATCTGTAGTCTATGAGGCAACCACAACTGCTTTTTCTTTGTCTGCTCAGCTCTCTCTTGTTCGTTTTTCGTTATTGTAACATTTAATAGAATGGCTGTAAGCAGCAAGTTTTACATCTCATTCTTCTGAAGAACCTTTGGATTGCAAAAGTATTAAGATCCAACAGATCCTTGCAACTGCAGTTCTATTTGCTTCCAAGGTACTAATCCGCAGGATATAGACTCAACAGCGATGAGCGATGAGGGTTCCAGCTTAGGGTGGTGGAAATCTGCAGACTGTAGTACTCCCATTGGTGAAACTACAAACAAGATGCTGGAGGAACTCAGCGGGTCAGGCAGCATCTGTGGAGGGAAATGGACGGTGAACATTTTGATCAAGACCCTTCAACCTGGACTGTACTCCCCCAGCATCTGGTGTGTTGCTCCTGATTGCAGCATCTGCCATCTTTGCATCCTGTTAGTGGCAGAGCCAGAGAGCTTGGGATGGGCAGTTAGAATGGCTTCAGTGAGTATCTGAACTGTTTGGATATGGTGTCTGGTTAACACACAACTATCTTGTTTTGCTTGGGTGTAAAATTTAAATCAGCAATCCTAATGTAAGAGCATGAAATGACATGGATGAAGTTTCACTGGCGAACTGCATGCGACTATATTAGTGTTCTCATTATAGACGAGATAAATTTCTATGCAAATATTCCTGCAATTAACCTGAATAGCAAAACTCTCAATTGGTCCATCAAAATCCACTTCAACAGAGCTAATGATAAAATGATTACTTTAGGAATATTGTTACTGTTGATCTATTTATTAAAGCAGGCCTGAATATACTTTAACTTTAAAACTATTCTCATTGCAACTTGGTGTTCAATTTCCTTGTATCTATTTATGAAGCAGCTTGGAAATTTCCCAATGTTCAACGGATGACTACCAATTTGATCAGGATATCTGGAATGGCAGAATTATATGAACTTGGATTCTGTAGTCTTGACTGAGGCATATAAAATAATGAAAAGAATCAGATTCAGATTGAGAATTAATGAGGTAATGATATTTTTTTAAGCCGATAAAGGAGTGTTTTAAAATTCAAGTGAAAATATTAAAATTCTATTAAACGTTACAATAACAAAAGCAAACAAGAGACAGCTGAGTGAACAAAGAAAAGACAAAGGAAAAGCAGTTGTGGTTATCTCATACTCAGACTGGAGATAATAACTTGCATCCAAGCTGCAAAATTCAATTGTTGGGTTGAGAAGGATGATTAAAATGTACAATGACAAGTAATAGGAAAATGATTTCTTACTGCGAGTGTTCTGATGGCAGACAATAACATTTTCTTGAGAAGAAAAATGCAGCAATAGAAAAGCTTAGCCTAAAAACTCCTGGTGAATGGGCAAGTGTCACCACCCGGATAACTTCTTATAGGCCATAAGACATAGGAACAGAATTAGGCCATTTGGCCCATCAACTCTGCTCCGCTATTCAATTGTGACTGATTTATTATCACTCACAACTGCATTCTTCTGCCTTCTCCATGTAAACTTTGACTCCCTTACTATTCAAGAACCTATCAGCCTCCAATTTAAATACACCCAATAACTTGGCTTCCAGAGCCGTCCGTGGCAATGAATTCCACAGATTCTAGCTAAAGAAATTTCTCCACATCTCTGTTCTAAAGCAACGTCCTTCTATTCTGACTCTGTGTGCCCTGTGGTCCTAGACTCTCACAAAATTTGAAACATCCTCCCCAAGTCCACTCAACGCCTTTCAAAAGCTGGTAGGTTTCAAAGTTATAGCAGCTTGTAAAGTGGTTGTTTTGTGGTAGGGCTGAGCAGAAGGGGCAAAGGGAGAGTCAGAAATTTCCCAAACAATGCCCTGAAGTGCCAATAATGAATCAAAAGGAATTTTTTTTTCCACTTGCATTTTAAATAGGAAAAGATGATAGAGCTACCAAAACTTTCTCTTTATCTCACATTACTGCTGCTGAGCACACAGAGAGCATTGATAATATTGTGTAGTTTGTTATTGACAGTTATGAAAAGCAGCTGATGTATCTTGTACTGGAAGTGACTTTGTTTTGCAGCTGTTGTCAGCTCTTTGTTTGGGTCGAAGGCAGCTGTATATAAAATTAGTTATTTTTCCAGTAACATTTTATGATAATCAAATTAAATGAAGCAACCAATTATGTAAAGCAGATATTTACTGTGTTGTGCCTCAAGTCAATAACCATATAACTATATAACAATTACAGCACGGAAACAGGCCATCTCGGCCTTTCTAGTCCGTGCCGAACTCTTACTCTCACCTAGTCCCACCGACCTGCACTCAGCCCATAACCCTCCATTCCATATATCTATCCAATTTAACTTTAAATGACAACATCGAACCTGCGTCAACCACTTCTGCTGGAAGTTCGTTCCACACAGCTACCACTCTCTGAGTAAAGAAGTTCCCCCTCGTGCTACCCCTAAATTTTTGCCCTTTAACTCTCAACTCATGTCCTCTTGTTTGAATCTCCCCCATTCTCAATGGAAAAAAGCCTATCCATGTCAACTCTATTAATCCCCCTCATAATTTTAAACACCTCTATCAAGTCCCCCCTCAACCTTCTACGCTCCAAAGAATAAAGACCTTCTCATTAAGCTTTCCCTACCATAGGTTTAGGGCACAGTATTTATTTGATGAAAGAAGACAGGAGTTCAAAAAACTATTTATTCCCCTCCATAGATGCTGCCTGATCTGCTGAGTTCCTACAGCATTTTGTGTGTTTTGCTTAAGATTTGCAGTATCTGCAGAATCTCTCAACTTTCATAAAGACGAGGACGGCACAGTAGCGTAGTGGTTAGCACAACTCTTTACAGAACCAGTGACCTGGGTTCAATTCCAGCTGCTGCCTGTAAGGAGTTTGTATGTTCCCTCTTTGACCGTGTGGGTTTGTCCTGGGTGCTCTGGTTTCCTCCCACAGCCCAAAGACGTACCAGTTGGTCACTGTAAAGTGTCCTGTGATTAGATTTTTTAGATTATGAAGACACATAGTCCTCTTTTATTGTCATTTAGTAATGCATGCATTAAGAAATGACACATTATTTCCTCCAGTGTGGTATCACAAAACACAGGACAGACCAAGACTGAAAAAACTGACAAAACCACATAATTATAACATATAGTTACAACAGTGCAACAACACCATAACTTGATGAAGAAGTCCATGAGCACAGTAAAGTTCAAAGTTTCTCAAATATCCCACATCTCACGCAGACGGGAGAAGGAAGAAAAACTCTCCCTGCCATGCCGACCACAATCCGACTCTAAGTCATCCGAAAACTTCGAGCTCTGATCAGCTCTCTGACACCGAGTACTGAGCGCCATCTCTGTCTGAACAATTCGACCTCCTTCTCGGTCGCCAAAGGCAGGCAAGGCCGGGGATTTTGAGGCCTACCCTCCGAAAGATTCCCAACCACACAGTAACAACAGCAGATGAGGATTAAATCGGGGGTTGCTGGGCAGCACGGCTGGGAGGGCCTATTCCACGCTATATCTCAATAAATAAAATGCAATGCTTTTTTTCCAAATAAAAACTTAAACCTTAACCAAAAAAGTGCTGTTAGCTTTCTCTTGCTACTTTCTTTCGAATTTGGTGGTTAAATTCGGAATATCCTGCAGCAGGGTGCATACATTCGAGTCCTTCCATTTTAACTGCTAGCTGTGAATTTTGTAATTACTCTTGCACCTCAGCCAGCAAATCGTGAATCAAAATCCCACTCCAGAGACATGGTGGAGAAAAACATACATTGATACTCCATCAACCAACAAAGCAGCACCAGGCTTACCACCTCTCGGAGAAAACATTACACTGAAGCACCAGCTGATCGCTAGGGGGTACAGAAGATCACAACAGATAAACTGGGATGTTATTCCCAAAGCCAGTATTTACCTCACAATCAATAAAATTCACAACACCATAAAACTGTTTGTGGAAGTTTGAGAGCTCAAATTTCCCTACGTACCTCCCACATTGTAACACTATTAATGTTTCTAAGGTCCTTCAATGGTGATGAACTGAGATAGTGAAAGGCACAACATAATGTCACGATGAAGGATCTTGGCCCAAAACTTATTTTTCCCTTCCATAGATGCTGCCTGACCCACTGAGTTCCTCCAGCATTTTGTGTGTGTTGCTGAAGATTTCCATGAGACCATAAGACATAAGTGCAGAATTGGGACATTCAGCCCATTGAATCTGATCCGCCATTCTATCATGGTGAAGGAGAGGAGGACAATTACTGGAAGCTCCAGAAATCGAAGGTCACACCATCAGGTTGGAAGCTACCCAGACAGAATATAAGGTGCTGGTCTCCAACCTGAGTGTGGCCTTAGCGTGCCAATAGAGGAGGCCATGGACTGGCACATAGGAATGGGAATTGGAAGTAAAACTGAAATGGGTGGCACTAAGAAATCACACTTTTTGTGGTGGACAGAGTGAACGTACTCGACAAGGTGGTCCCCCAATCTACGCTGGGCCTCCTCAACATATAGGAGGCTACACTGGGAGCACTGGATACAGTAGATGACCCCAAAAGACTCGCAGGTGAGGTGTCACCTCACCTGGAGGGACTGTTTGGTGCCCTGAATGGTAGTGAGGGAGGAGCTGTAGGGGCAGGTATGGCACTTGTTCTGTTTGCTTGGACAAGGGAGTTGCATAGGGAGCGATCCCTGTGGAAAGTGGAAAGTTGTGGGGGCGGGAATGGAAAGACGTGCTTGGTCATGGGATCCCGTTGATGATGGCAGAAGTTATAGAGAATTATATGCTGGATGCAGAGTCTTGTAGATGAGGACAACAGGAACCCTATCCCTGGTGTGGCAGTGGAAGGATGGGGTAAGGACAGATGTGTGTGAAATGGAAGAGATGCAGGTGAGGGCAGCGCTGCTGAGGAGGGCTTCTCACTTGTTCTGGAATGAAAAGCCTCATCCTGAGAACAAATGCAGCAGAGATGGAGGAACTGAGAAAAGTGTCAGGTGGGAAGAGGTATCGTCAAGATAGCTGTGAGTCAATGGGTTTATAAAAGATACCAATAGATAGACTGATTCCAGAAATGGTACATTAAGTGTTGGCATGTGGGTAACAGAAGAAACGGCACAATACATAGGTGGTGATGACCAGGACAGGTTCTCCCTCCTATCAGTAAAACAATACCTGGTAGGAAAGAAGGTGAAAGGGCATCAGTTCTCTGGAGACAGAAACAAGCAATTGTCCAAAGGCTTGCAGAAATAGACAACCATCTGCAATGTAATATTTGTTGTAGAGAGGTACAAAGCCAGAAGCATGGAAATGCAGAGAGACGACAGGCTCCTTCTGGTAATTCATTAAAATGTCAACGATATTTACAGAAGGTATCTAAGTGTAATGGTTTTCTGGTCTTTAGATCTATTGGGGAGAAAGAAAGCAGATGTTAAGATCCGGCTACATGAAGCCCTGGAGAATAACACCTGGGGCTTAGTGAACAGTTTTGGCCACCGCACATTGAGAATGATTCATTGCCTTAAAATGACTGCAGTGTAGAATTACCCAAATACCTGGTTACCAATAGTTAAATTATGAGCACCTATTGAACACAATGAGGTGGTACTCCCTGAAACATAGCAAGAGAATCAGCAGCTTAGGGCCACTTGCTTGACCATTTAGTAAGATCATGGCTGATGTTTTTCACAGTCTCAGGAACTGAATCCCTAAGATTCATTATCCTTTGGGTGAAGTAATTTCAGCTAAGCTGTTTCTATGTTGAAACTGTGCTTGGATTGTTGATTACCAGCCACTGTAAAACAACAACCCTGTCATGCCCCTTAAGTATTCTGTATATTTCAACGAGATCTGTTTAATTGCTCCGTAAACTCTTCTCGGGCTTTCAGCTGGGTCCATGTGTCGATTTTAACAGATGTTTTGATGACAAACTCCTCCATATTCGTCAAGGATGATGCCTAGGCACGTCTAGTCCGGTGATATATATACTGAACTCCCGTCATCTGTCCCTCCTGATTGGTTAGTCCTCAACCAATTAGGTTTCCATTGTCCCGTCTTGTTTAGAATCGTATTCCAGTTCTTACCGAGTAAGACATTCTTTACTCTCTGGTCTTAGTTCAATGGTGTCATTCACCAGGCAGTCCCAAAAGCCATTGGCACGGTGCAGTAGCTTTGTGCCGTCGACATCAATCCTGTGGTCATTGCATATGGAATGTTCTGCTACCGCTGACTTCTCCAGGTAACCCAAATGGATACACCTCTTATGCTCGTTGAGGTGGTTTGCACCGTGCATGACAACTTCCATTTCCTCCTCCCCATTCCAGGAATCAATCTAGTGAATCTCTGTTTGTTTTCTTTCTTTTTCTTTTTCTCTCTCTCTCTCTACCCCCCCACCCCCCTCCCTCCCTCCTGCAAGAACAACCTTAAACAGATTGGAACACTATACAATATTCCAAACGTGGTCTCCCTCCGCCTCTGCATAATTAGAGCAAATGATCTCTACTCTTGTAATCAAGTTATTTTACACTGAAGGCCAATGTCTTCTGTCCATCAACCTAACCTCAAACCACTTGAGTATGTGATCCTAAATACTGGGGAAGTTGTGTCTGATTTGATTGTAAGTTCAAAATGAAGTCGAATAGATAAGGTAGATGAAGAGAAATCATTTTAATTGGTTGTACAATTTAAGGCTCAGGCTCATAGTCTTAAATTCTGAGCTAGGTATTTCAGAAGTGATTTGGATACATCTCCTTGTGCATAGGTTGAAGTTCTTAGTTCATTTCCAAAAAATGGCAAAGAATCAAGGTTAATAGGTAATATCAAATCTGTGATTGTTAATTATTTGTAGCCAAAGATCTTAATAAGTTTGAATTAGGCCATGAGATCAGAGAGGAACTCATTATATGATAAGCTAAAGTTGTTTGACAAGAGCCTAAGTGGTTATAATCTTGAGAGGACGGACAGAATAGGCCATGATATCAATCTGTACTCTGCCTTAATATACACAGTCTTAATGATGTCTGAATCATAGCTTCTAGGTCAGGAGGAGGATTCCAAATCATCCTTAATGATTTGCCTTTAAATAAAAGACTTACAAGATCATTATTTAAAAAAGGTATTTTCCTACAGTCACTCGCTATAGCTTGGGTAATAAAATTTGCATTAATGATACTTTCAGTTACAATGCTTATATTCAAGTTTGATAAGTTCATTTTGCATCTTTTATATGAACGGCCGATTTCCTTCATGTGCAAGCATTTCCTGTTCAGCTGCTTTAGTGACAGCCATCCTTATCTTTGTAGTCTTTAGACAGATTCATACCATCTAAATGAGCTATATATTTTGTTCCACTCCCCCACTATCTCCTCATAGCCCTACAAATGTTTTCAAATATAGATTCAAATCTCTCTTGAAGTCCCTATGAATTCTAAAGTCAGTCAATTATAGACTATTCTTCACTTAGTGAAAGAACTGCTTTACATCTCTACCCTGGTTCTTTTGCGAATCATCTCAAATGTGTCCTACTAGCCAGTATCCGCTGTTTCTCTTCATTTTTTAAAAACTCCTTCACATTATTGAATACTTAAAAATCTCCCTTTAAGCATCTTCACTCCAGAGAGAATGATCCCAGTTGCTTTGGTTAGAATATGAATCAGGTTTATTATCACTATCTTATATGGCATGAAATACATTGATTTACGACAGCAGTAAATTACTGTACATTAGAAAATTATTTATTTAGAGTTACAATGCATAATCATTATCAGGTTTAATATTGCTGGCATATGTCGTAAACTTTGTTGTTATGTGGCAGTGTACATTGCAATACATAATAATAAAAAAAATAAATTACTGTATATATATATAAAAAAGCTAAATTAAGTACGTAGCGCAAAAAGAGAAAAAAAACTAGTAAGGTAGTGCTCATGGGTTCAATGTCCTTTCAGGAATCGGATGGCAGAGGGGAAGAAATTATTTCTGAATCGTTGAGTGTATGCCTTCAGGCTTCGGTCGTCCTTCTGGCCCAACGAGTCACACTGCCCAGCAACCCACTTATTTCATCCTAACCTAATCACAGGACAATTTTACGATGACCAATTAATCTACTGATACGTTTTCAGAATGTGGGAGGAAACCAGCATACCCGGAGGAAACCTATGTGTTCATGGGGAAGACACACAAATACTTTACAGATGCGTCTGAACTCCAATGCAGGGGAAGAAGCTGTTTCTGAATCATTGAGAGTGGACCTTCAGGCTCCTGTACCTCCTCCCCGATGGTAGTAACAAGAAGGAGGCAAGTCCCAGATGGTGAGGATCTTTAGTGATGGATGTCATCTTCTTAAGGCACTGCCTTTTGTAGATCACCTGAAGGAGCTGGCTGAGTCTACAAACATCTGCAGCACTTTTGATTCTGTGCATTGGAGCCTCCTTACTGGGCAGTGCTGCAATCACTCAGAATGCTCTCTGTAGAAATTTCCTAGTCTTTGGTGACATACCAAATCTCTTCAAGCTCCTAATGAAGTATAGCTGTTGGCACGTCTTCTTCAAGATTGCACCCATGTATTGGGCCCAGGATAGATCTCCTGAGACGTTGACGGCCAGGAACTTGGAGCTGCTCACTGTTTCCAGAACTGACCACCCAATGATGACTGGTATGTATTTTCATAACTTCCCTTTCCTGAATTCCACAATTAATTTCTTTATCTTAGTTGACATTCAGTACAAGGTTGTTACTGCAATACCACTCAAGCAGCCAATTTATTTCATTCATGTACACCTCCTCATTGCCATCTGCAATGCTTCCAACTGCAGTGGTGTTGACTACTCATCTCTTCTAGCAAATCTGTGCATCCTCCTTAACATCTGAAGTTAAAGATGGCAACCAGAATTGGCCAATCATCCAACTGAGAATTAAAGATATAACATTGTTTTTATTTTCAAGTTTAAACACCAACTTCTGAAGTGAAGGTTCATCCATTTTTTTCCCACGAATGTGAAGGCTTGATCTACTTGTCCTGTCATCTTTATATGAAGCACTTTATTCCTGCTTCCTTTGAAATGTTACAACATTGACTACTTTTCACATTGTTCTTTCTTACAATCTGCAAGCTCTTGTGCAAGTTTGCATAAAACTTGATCTGTCACACAGAAAGCCTGCAGCTTTTTCTTGCAGCCAGATCTTTTACATCACGTCAACATAACATCCTTGTACTTTACTGCCACACAAAAAACACGCTTTGCATTTTTGCATACAGATTACCTGCAAGGTCCCACCCATCTATGTACCCAAGCTGATCATTCAACGGTCAACATAATGGAATAGATCTATGCTATATTATTTGAGATCTGTGACTGTAAGATATAAAATACTGGTGGAAAAACAAGGTGAATAATTTACCATGAAAATATATACTTGCGTCTCTCCCTCTCCCTAATGTCATGCACTTGGACATTTTTCATCGTTTCTTCAATTTAATCCTTCCCTTCAATTAAGGAACCAGTATTTCCTCTCTTTTCACTTAAAAGAGTTAGAACAATATTAATCATCGTCACAAAGGACTTAAAATGTTAAAGCACCTAAAAATCCAATCATTACAGCTTCTTTGAAGAGGATTGCTGAGTGCCAGTACATAATGCACAAAGAATATTAGTATTGTTTTAAGAAGTTTCATAACTATAGGTTCATTCTGCAGGTAACAATGACATTTCTAAGTTTTTTTTTAGTGATAAATAAGCTCAAAAAAATTCAAGAACGGTTTGAGGATTCAGATTTTTTTTGTGTATAACGTGAATAAATTTACTAATGTATAGTAATAGGTGACGGGCTATTTCAGGTGGAGATGATGTTTCTGTGACGCAACAGACAAAAATGAGGATTTGAGATTAAGCTATAGAACTATTTGAAGCAGTGCTGCATTCTCAAATCAGGATCACTATCAGGTTTACCAGCACAGACATATGATATGAAATTTTCAGCATACAGTGCAAAGCCATAACATTAATATAAATTATAAAATAAATAAATGCAGAAGAAAAGGAATAATGTGGTAGCATTCATGGAGTGTTCATGGCAGAGAGGAAGAAACTGTTCCTAAATTGTTGAGTGCCAGTCTTCAAGCTCGTATTCATCCTCTTGATAGTAGTAACAAGAAGAGGGTACGTTCTGGATAGTGAGGCTCCTTAGTGATGGATGCTGCCATTTTGAAGCACTGCCTCTTGAAGATATCTTTGATGGTGGGGAGGGTTGCATCCATCATGGAGCTGGCTGAGTCTACAACTTCTTGTAATCCTGTATACTGGATCTTCCATACGAGGTTGTGAAACAACCAGTTGGAATATTCTCCACCATGCATCTATAGAAATTCGTGAATCTTTGTTGGCCTACCAAATCTCCTCAAGCTCCTAATGAAGTAGAGGCGCTGTCCTGCCTGCTTTAAGAATGCATCTACAGTATGTTTGAGCCCAGGACAGAACCTTTGAGATACCGATGCCCAGGAACTTGAAGTTGCTCACCTTTCCCACTGCTGACCCTTCAATGATGACAGTTGTGTGTTCTCCTGACTTCCTCTTCCTATATTTATTTCCTATATTCTGGGAAACAGCGCAAAGGAAAACGGAGCAGCATTAAGCTGAGAGAGGAATGTTCAAAGGCGATGTGCACGGCAGGTTTTTTAAAAAAATACAGAGTGAGGTAGGTGGCTGGAAGTGTTGCGAAGGATGGTAGTCAGCAGAAATGAAAGTGACTTTCAAGAGGCTTTTAAGTAGGTATCTACATGAGGTGCTGCCTCAAGAAGGCAATGTCAGTCATTAAAGAGGCCCAACATCTTGGGCATGCCATCGACTCGCAGCTACTATCAGGCAGGAGATAAAGAAGACTGAAGTTCCACACCACCAGGATCAGAACAACTACATCCTCTCAACCAGTTGGTTCTCAAACCAACCTGCCCACATCCCTAATCACTACCTCAGTATAGAACAACACTATGACCACTTTGATCAAAACACATAGAATGCTGGAGGAACTCAGAAGGTCAGGCAGCGTCAATGGAAAAGAATAAACAGCTGACGTTTTGGGCCGAGACCCTGCTTCAGAATTGACCACTTTGCATTATACTGGACTTTGTGTTTCTTTTGTACAGATTGTGCTCTTTTTAAAAAATAAAAACTGTGTATAACTTGTTCAATTTGTATTTTCCTTGTGAATGTTGTTTATCTCATGTGTATGCCTGTGATGCTGCTGCAAGTAAGCTTTTCCATTACAACTGTGCACACATGTACTAGTGCAAACTGACAATAAACTGGACTTTGAGTATGCAGGAATGAAAGGGCAGGATCATGCAAAGGAAGAAGAGATTAGTTTAATTTGGCATCATATTCAATAATACAGACTGTACTAAAGGGCCAGTTCCTGCCATCCTGTTCTACGTTTAATATTTCCTTCGCTATTAACAAGTAAGTATCAATACTTCACCGTGTCAACTCTTGAAGTAACACAGCTGTAGTATAATTTTTCCCCCCAGTTTCCTAAACAGAATCTCATATTGGGGTTAATCTATTGCCGAGGTCCATGAGGACTTACCAGCAGACATGCTTGTAACTGGGCTAATCCTGAGCGGAGACTGTACTGCAGATTTCCACTCGTCAGACTGCTGACTACGGAACACCGCACTGCATTAGTGGAGTCCTGATGCAGTTCAACATTGCAGCAGAAACGTCTGCAGGTTTTCATGCGCTCAGGCTGAGAAATCCACTGGCTGAATTTGTGCCCAGTTAACCTGGAATATACAGCAGACCCATTAAAATAAATGGGGGGAAATGGCTGCCAGGAGAAAGGCAAGGGCAGCATTTTATTTGATTAAATTAGTTTAACACATATGGGCTTGTTTAGTCTTCTAACTTTTAAAAGACTTTGGAATCAATTGAATGTTTACATTTTTTTGAAACAGGTCTCAAGTGATTCTGAATGTTTAAAATGTCAATGATATCCACAAATATCCAACATAAATGGAAGCTTTAAGACCAGCGTTTCCAGGGATTTACCAGCTGGAAAAGCTTTTCTGGTATTTGAAAGAGGTAGATACACTTTTAAAAGAATGGGATGGAACTAGTGAAGAAGAGGAGATGAGACCTGGGCTGAATGAGACATGGTTATTTTGAATTGTGGGGCAGCTTTGAGGGCTTTAGTGGCCTATTCCAGTTCCTATTTTTTGTGTCCTTGTATCAGTGTAGCCAGCTATGGGAAAAGTCATGGAATCTGCTAATAACCAACAGCTGACTGGACCAAGCTGAAAGAAGCGCCTTGACTGGGCCTCAGGTCACTGGTAATGTCAAGGAAATGGAAGATTAGCTTCTGTACGTGACCTGCCTTCCTAAGTTCACATCTCAAATAATTACCAAACCCAAAATATACCCACAACACTTCTTTCAGTTATGGGTACTTCAGAATACAGCAACCTACTTAACTAGATGCATCTAGTCCACAGCAGGCAAGGATGACCACATTTAAAATGACATTAGCAATGAATTACTAACTCAGAATCTATCTACAGCACTGTGCAAAAGTGGGAGGGGTGTGGGACAGGTGGCAGAGAATAAGTAGCATGGGTGCAGACACACCCTGCCTTGAAACATCAAGCAAGGTCATTTCATTCCAAACAACTGGTTTATTGGCTATTGCGGAGCATCTGCCTGGTGCTTCCTACTTCCTCTCTTCTCCTTTTCCCTACCACAATTCCCCTCTCACTGCCCCCTTCCCCCCTTCCCACTCTCGGTCCACAATACAGACCCATATCAGAATCGGGTTTATCATCACTCACATATCATGAAATTTGTTTTTTTTTTTGGTGGCAGTAGTACAGTACAACACATAAAATTAGTACCGTACTGTGCAAAAGTCTTATATATATACCTAATTACTGTATACAGTAGAGTACAATATTGTATTTGCTCACAGGTAGAGGGATCCATAAAAAAATCTGTCCTAGTACAATTGTCTACAAATACAGAAACTAAATGCTGTTAGATATCAAGTATGGCCCAGCAGATCAGCTTCAACACATCAGCAGGTAACATTTGTCTCATTTCTTCTCAGTTTCTTATCATCTCACCCTGACCATCCATGCATGCAACTTGCTACATATCCCCACTTCCTTTCACTTCTGACTTCCTCCCCGTCCCTTCTGCTAATTCCACTGTAGCATTGTTCAACACTTTGCATTTAACAAATAAAATACCTCTTAATTCCCTTACATGTGTAGTTCATCAAGGATAGGCACCACTTTCCATATTGTACCTTTAGCAGCAAACCACCCAAGGGACTGGATGCAGAGGAAGACCATATAAGATACAGAATAAAATTAGGCCATTTGGCCTAACGAGCCAGTATCGCCATTTAATCATGGCTGATTTCCTTTTTAAAACCCAATCTCCTGCCCTTGCCCTTAACCCCATTACCAATCAAAAACCCTAACCCTAACACATCCAATGACTTGCCAACCACAACCCTCTGTGGTAATGAATTCCAGTTTCACCACTCTCTGACTGAAGAAGCTCCTCAGGAAAGAGATGTTCCTTTATTCTGAGGGTTTGCCCTTGGATCTTAAGCTCTCCTACTGATGGAAACATCCTCTCGAGGTACACTCTATCCAGACCTATCAATAAGTTTCAAGTGATCCCCTTGATACTTCTGAACTCCATCCAGTCAGGCACAGAGACAAGAAAAGACTCCTCATATAAGAAGGTAATTAGATGAGAGATGAAGGAAAAGCAAGTAGATGTCCAAAGCAGGAGAGAAAAAGAGATAAACAAATCAGAATGAAATAAAAAAAATCTTCTATCTTAATGATAAAACTAGAAGATCTGGTAAAAAAAATCAATTTGCAACATTACAGTATTGAGGAAGAAGTTAGCACTATATTCCCAACAAACTGTTTGAATCAAAAGTAAGGAAAGCTACAGTACTTAGCCCTATGATGTTCATAAAGGCTGCTTTCCATCTGCTTAATATATTGTCAGACAGCTTCAAACTTTCTCTTTAAAGACACCTTTTTAAAATCCAACAGCTGCCATTGATTATAATTTTCTTTCAATCAGTCACTGCCAACAGCATTTACTACATACTCACTGCAAGTTCAAACATAAACTCAGACCTTGCACTCCCCTTTCCTCAAAAGTGGTCACTGAGCACACTTCTGTATGTTCATGGTCTCTGTTGCTGTAGCCCATCCACCAAAGTTTGATGTGTTGTGCATACAGAGATACTCTTCTGCACACCACTGTTGTGTCACCTTGAACCAGTCTGGCCATTCTCCTCTGACCTCTCTCATTAACAAGACATCTTCAACCCCAGGACTGCCACTCACAGGAGATTTATTTTTATTTTTCACACTATTCCCTAGAAACTCAAAACTACTGTGTGTGAAAATCTGAAAGGATCTGTGATTTCTGAGATACTGAAACCACCCCATCTGACACCAACAAACATTCCAAAGTTCCTTCCCTTCCTATTGTTTGATCTGAACAACAAATGACCCTCTTGACCATGTCTACATACTCTTAGGCATTGTGCTGCTGGCACATGATTGGCTGATTAGACATTTGCATTAATGAGTAAATGTACTGAATAAAGTGGCCACTAAGTGTACGCATAGGGCAGAGGAAGAATAAAATGAAATTGAAAGGGCTTCCTATTCAGTGGTATTGTCTTCAGTACAATAGAGTATCTCTATTTAAAAACTGGCGATGTTCTCAATATCTTTTGAACTCTTCAGTTGCACTTTGTAGGATAAAGAAGCAAATTACAACAACTTTATCATTCTGCAACTTTAATCTTTAAAGTAATCTAAACTTTACATTTTAACTTTCATATTGTTACCGTCGGCATGATGATTAAAATTCAGAATTAATAATAAAAAACCTATATTAGAAATATTGTCATACAACGTACCTTTCTCATCACCATATAATTAGATACATTGAATTTAGATAGAATATTTTCTCCTCACATATAAACAAACAACAAATGGTTAAGGTCCCTTCTTATATTTATAGTTACATTTGCGATGAATAACCCAAATGTGCAGATTCATAATTGATCCGGTCAATCTGTAATACCATTATTTCACAATTTCCCTGCCAGATATACAATCCATAAATGCTAATGTTTTGCTGCTGGAACCTGCAGGAATCAAGTCAGCGGAAATTCTATTCAGATGACAATTCTTGTTTTTGGCTTGGAGGCACACTGTAAATAAAACATACTTCAGTTTTCCATAGTAGAGACCTTGAACATTTCTCAATAGTTCCTATCTCCTTCCTTTGTGTGTTCTATGGAGACAGTATGTTCTCTACAGATAGTGCAGGTCTAAGTATTTAAGGACTTTCCTTCCTGACAAGTTTCCCACTTGATTGGCTCTGCGAGGTCAGGTTTCCTTCTGAAACCAGCCAAGTAATTTTACCTGAATATTTCTCAATATTCACATTGTATACTTCCACAGTTTTGCCATCCTTCGAAAAAAGTATCAGGTAGCTAACAGCATTAAGGATAATGACAAAAAATGATACAATACTGTGTACTTTAAAATTAGAATACCAATTCATACAATTTCATTTTGAAGAACTGGATTCCTTCTACAAAAATAAGATGTGATTATTTTTAATGGTAAATATTAGGAATAATTGCTAACTGAATGTATGTATACGTACACACACTGTGTATGTGAAACTGTGTATGTATACATACACAAATGCGCGCACGCACACGAGGGGTGATTGATAGGTTTGTGGCCTAAAGTAGAAAAAGTCAACTTTAGAAAACCTAGCACATTTATTTTTCAACATTGTTCCCTCCTACATTTACACACTTAGTCCAGCGGTCGTGGAGCAAACGGATCTTGGACCTCCAGAAAGTGCCCACAGCAGGGGTGATTGACAAGTTCATGGCGTAAGGTAGAAGGAGATGAGTTATACAGCTCTCGTTACATGCACATGCAGTTTAACTCTGAGTGATTACGCAGAAAGTTTGAAGTTAATAACTTGTGTGTGTGTGTATATATGTATACATACACAAACACATACATACCCGATGCGCCAAACAAGGTACGGGGAAGAACTTTACCTTTACTATGACTTTTGATACAGCAACTGCTGGCCAACGGTGGAAGGCAAATACTATCAGAAGCTTTTATTAAGTTTTCATCAACTGAACTTTGAAGTAGTTTACCACTTTGATAATTAAAGATAACGATCTTTAAAGATTAGCTTTTGTTTGTCACATGTAGATCGAAACAAACAGTGAAATGCGTAGTTTGCATCAAACCAGATCAGCAAGGATTGCACCAGGCAGTCCAATTAAACAATACTTATTCCTGTAACAGGAGCCAAAGGAAGAATGGATAACCCAAAATAACACCAACATGAGTTTAAAAGTGACAATTTTAGCATTACAAGTGGAATAATTTATTTTTCTTTGTTGAATCTTGAACACCTTGCGAAATGTTTTAACCAGTCATGGTCATTGTTTAATACAGCATTAAAACAGTCCTTTCAGCCCAACTCAGCCATACTGACAATTTTGCCCACACACTCATACGTTTGCCCGTGTTTGACCACTGGACTTCTCGACTTTTCCTATCCCTTGGCAGAAGGTGAAGGTTGAAGGTCGATTCTCAGGCTGGAGGCCAGTAACTATTGGATTTCCCCACAAGTCACTTTTGGGACATCTGTTATTCATTATTTATGCAAGTTATTTGGGTACAAATATAAAAAGTCCAAATTATCAAAGTACATATACGATATACAACTTTAAGGTTCATCTTCTTAGAGGCACCCTCAAAACAAGACACAATTAACAAGTCTGCTGATGAAATTAGGGGGTCTTGTTGATGGTGAAGCATGTTACAATGAATAAGATCTTGCTCAAATAGCAAGAGTGGTGTGACCATCTCCATCACCGTTTGATTTCCCGCCATGAACTCTCTCTTTCTAAGTCTAAGTTGCAGTGAAAGAGAAGGAAAAATTACTGCTGACTCCACCCACCCTAGCAGTCACCAATTTACCAACTTGCTATCAGGGAGACACTACAAGTTCACCACCACCAGGACTACACATCATCTCTGAAGCTTCTTTCCTATAGCTAAGCAGCATCTCAACAAAACTCACTCAGGTGCAATACCTTAACTGTCCCTGCACAATGTTCATTCAATGGTCTTTCCTGCTCTCCTTGTGCTGTTGATAATTATTTAGTTGTTCATTTGTTCACATTTAAGTTTATTGATGTTTGTGTTGATTGTTCATTCCTCATGGCGGTTTGCACTATTGTCTGGTAAATTGTTGGTTGCTATTGTATTGTCTGTTATGGTATTGTCCTGTGTTTTATGTTTAGCACCAAACCACAATCAATTCTGGTTTGTTTCACATTCTGTCAATAAAGTGATTCTGATGGGCTGAGGAATGGCAAGCTGATTTCAAATTAGATAGTATGAGGGGACGTGGTTTGGACAGTCACACCAGGGTTGTATTGTGAATGGCAGGGCACTGCGAGTATAATCAAACAGCAGGACTGGGGAGTACAAGTACACAGTTCACTGAAAATAGCTAAGCAAGTAGATTGTGTGGTGAATAAGGTGCTTAGCATGTGGCTATTCATGAGTCAGGGCATCAAGCTTAGGAGCACGGACATAATGGCTGCACTTGGAGTATTGCGTACTGTTTTGCTCACCCTGTTATAAGAAATAATAACAATAATGGCATGTTGGCCTTCATAACAAGGGGAGTTGAGTATAGGAGCAAAGAGGTCCTTCTGCAGTTGTACAGGGCCCTGGTGAGACCACACCTGGAGAATTGTGTACAGTTTTGGTCTCCAAATTTGAGGAAGGACATTCTTGCTATTGAGGGAGTGCAGCGGAGGTTCACGAGGTTACTTCCCGGGATGGCGGGACTGTCATATGTTGAAGGACTGGAGTGACTGGGCTTGTATACACTGGACTTTAGAAGGATGAGAGGGGATCTGATTGAAACATACAAGATTATTAAGGGATTGGACACGCTAGAGGCAGGAAACATGTTCCCGATGTTGGGGGAGTCCAGAACCAGAGGCCACAATTTGAGAATAAGGGGTAGGCCATTTAGAACGGAGTTGAGGAAAAACTTTTTCACCCAGAGTGTTGTGGATCTGTGGAATGCTCTGCCTCAGAAGGCAGTGGAGGCCAATTCTCTGGATGCTTTCAAGAAAGAGTTTGATAGAGCTCTTAATGATAGCGGAGTCTAGGGATATGGGGAGAAGGCAGGAACGGGGTACTGATTGTGGATGATGGTACTGGCTTGAAGGGCTGAATGGCCTACTCCTGCACCTATTGTCTATTTCAGGGGTCCCCAATCTTTTTTGCACTGCGGACCAGTTTAATATTGACAATATTGACCGGGGGGGGGGGGGCGGCCAGTGTTCAAGTAGGGTTAAACTCACCTCAACATGTCTTTTATAGTTAGGGTCGCCAAATTTCTCACTCCCAAATAAGGGACAAAAGTAGCAGTCAAATCCTGGGACACTTTACTCCAGGAAAGACTACCATGACCATGAAGCCTTGCGCAGGCACCTGTGTGTGCATGTGATGTGCGCATGCGTGTACATGCCAATTTTTTTCCCCAGAAGTCGCTTTTCCTTTCATCTTCCTGACCATACTGTACATATATTATTTCTACTTTATATAGGCTGTGTATTTACTATATGTTAGTGTTATTTATTTTCGGTTTTATGTGTTATTTGGTATGATTTGCTAGGTTATTCATTGGGTCTAGGAACGCTCAAAAAATTTTCCCATATAAATTAATGGTAATTGCTTCTGCGGTTTACGCCATTTCGGCACGGAAGATTTCATAGGAACACCCTACCTTAGCGGGGGAAATACAGGACAAGGGCGGTCCTGTATGGGACAAACCAACTTTGCCCAATATACAGGATGTCCCGGCTAATACGGGACAGTTGGCAACCCTATGTTCAAGTTCAACTGTGCATGACAGGGAATGAGGAAAGGTGCAACTGACTCATATCGTTTCCTCACGGCCCGGTAGCGCATGCTTTGTGGCCCGGTGGTTGGGGACCGCTGGTCTATTGTCTAAATACATTGTCAAGCTGGAGGGAGTGCAGAAGGGATTTAGAAGGATGCTGCCAGGACTGGAGTGCCTGAGTTAGAGGGAGAGGTTGAACATGCTAGGTCTTACTTCCATGGAATGCAGGAGAATGAGGTGTCACAGAAATTTATAAAATTATGGATAAAGTAAACAGCGATAGTTTTTGCCCCAGGGTTGGAGCATTCAAAACTATAAGGCAGATACACGATAAGAGGGGAGAGAAAGACCTGAGAGGTAATTTCTCTCCATCTTAAAGACCATTTGGCACATGTCCTCTTTGCCTTACTGTACTGTAGGGAGCAGGTACAGAAGATGCATACTCTACATTTTGAGAACAACTTCCCCTCTGCCATCAAATTTCTGAACAGTCCATGAGCCCATGAATACTACCACATTATTCGTCTTTTACTCTTGTAATATAGTAATTTTAATCTTATATTGTAGCCACAAAACAGCAAATTTCACAAGATCTCAGTGATAATAAACTTTATTCTGCTTCACAGGAGATTGAGTACCTAGAATGAGTTAGCAGAGGAAGTGGTCGAGGAGGGTATAATTGCAATATTTATGAGGCATTTGGATAGGTACATGGAGGGGAGAAGCGTGAAGGGTTATGGGTAGAATGTGAGTAACTGGGACTAGCAGGGAGGATGTGGTTGTTGTGGACCAGATGGGCCAAAGGGCCTGTTTCTGTGCTGTACTATGCTCTGGATCTATGGAGGAGGAAAGCTTTGAAGAAAAATTCAGCATCTTCCTTCAGCAAAAAAGAATACAAGATGCAAATGAAAACTTAATAGTTGAAAAACATTAAATAATAACTGACTTTATCCAAAATTTAAATTGCCTTTAAAACACTGAGCCACAAAATAGATGCCTATTGAGTACAGATGCCTACATGCCCTTTACAAGTAAAAGGTGGACAAACAAGAACTTTGCAGAAGATACTGGCACCTGATCAGTTATTTATTTAAGCCTGACTTCACAGTAACATTTTAATAGCCAGCTGCTAAGCTTGGCTGTTTGTCACAAAAGGCAGCATTTGCATTAACTTAGGCAGCTTATTAATTATTTATTCTGCCTTTTAATTTCCATTTTTATGATTTTCCAAGCTCCAAAGTGTTACTTTACAGCCCGGAAGACAAGCATCATGGTCTGCAGATCTCTGCATTTACCACCAATTCCATTCCACACCGGTTAGCACAAACCCTCAAGAGTTAAAAAAGGTTCCTCTCTGCTCATTTTATAACAAAATTTGACTTACACTCTTCCATATTTTCAACAAAACATTGCAAATTAAGGAAATGAACAGGTTAGGCTCCTTTCTCAATAAAAATAAAACTAAATGCCTTAAAAAGGTTGTTGTATGGGGATTGATGGCAGAGAAGAGTTGAAGTGGTAAGAATGTTTTCACCTATGAGTAAGTCTGAAGCAAGAAATCATAAATGTAAGAAGGTCGCTAATAAATCCAATAAATTCAGTGCAAGGTTCTTTACTCTCCGCTGAGAAAGTGGAAATTGTTTACACATGCATATGGTTGAAAGGAAAGCATAATATATACTGTACACGAGAGAAAGGACTGAAGGATGGATTTATAACAAAAGATGAACGAATTGAGGGAACTTTGTGTGGAACATCAACAAGGCAATATCTTTTTTTGCTATAAGTGCATAAAGCAGGCTGTTCTAAAAATGATTTAAAATTTTTATTTATATGTTTGCAGTTAGCAGCACCAGTACTTTAAAATAATCATATTTTATTTTTGTAGAAGGAATACAGTTCTTCAAAATGAATTCACAAGTGAATTAGCTTCTAGTTTTTAAAAAATCCACAGCACCTTTTTAATACTAGTGTGAAGCAAAACTATTCTCATCAAAAGGTGAATTCTGTCTCAAACAGTTAATGCTTAATAATCAATTGACAAAAGGCTCCAAAGATAATTAAGACCACTGGTCCTGAAGAAAAACAGTAGTGGCAGACAAACATTCCAAGCATTCTTCAAAAAATCGAATAAGGAATTCCATGCACATTTCTCGTTTTGAACATTTATTAACCTTTAGGTATATATTCATTAATTTAACTGGATGAAGCTAACCACTGCAAGTTTTGGCTTAGCATCAATCTTCAGCTAAGAGAAAGCTTTGATGTTGCTCTTCAAGAGTAGCCAGTAGTCAGTAGCCCTGTTTTGTGAAAAAAGATCCCTTTCATTTTATATAGTCATCAAGAACAACTAATTTGGAGTCATTTCTGATGGGCAGCATACTCAACATTATTTTTAAAAGTAAAGGAACTGATATAACATTCAACAGTGCCAATTCTTTAAATTGCAACAAATAAATTTATTTCTTGGCAAATCCAATTTTTCACATCAGAATCAGGTTTAATATCACTGGCACATGGCATGAAATTTGTTAACTTAGCAACAGCAGTACAAATCAATACATGATAATATAGAAAATATATATATAATCAATTATATATTAAATAATTAAAAGTAGTACAAAAACAGAAATAATAAAGTGAGGTAGTGTTCATGGGTTCAATGTTCACTTAGGAATCAGATGGCAGAGGGGAAGAAGCTGTTCCTGAATCACTGAGTGTGTACCTTCAAGTTTCTGTACCTCCTTCCCAATGGTAACAATGAGAATAAGACATGTCCAGGATGATGAAAGTCCTTAATAATGGATGCTGCCTTTCTAAGGCACCACTCTTGAAGATGTCTTGGATACTACAGAGGCTAGAACCCAAGATGGAGCTGACTAATTTTTCAACTTTATGTGGCTTCTTTCGATCCTGTGTAGTAGCCCCCACCACTTCATACCAGACAGTGACGCAGCCTGTCGGAATACTTTCAAGTGTTTAGGTGACAAACTAAATCTCCTCAAACTCCTTATGAAATATAACCGCTGTCTTAGCTTCTTTATAACTGCATCAATATGTTGGGAGCAGGTTAGATTCTCAGAGCTTGACACCCAGGAGCTTGAAATTGCTCACAATCTCTACTTCTGATCACTCTATGAGGATTGGTTCGTGTTCCCTTGCCCTCCCCTTTCTGCAGTCCACAATCATCTCTCTGGTCTTACCGATGTTGAGGGCAAGGTTGCTGCTGCGACACCATTCAACTGCCACTGGTTTTCTACTAAAACGTTCAACAAGTTACATTTAATGATTTAAGGTAAGATATCGCAAACATTTGTGACACAGAAAGCGACTTATGCAGAGAAAGATGTCAATGGTCTCTCTTCCAACCATCAGAGGTATTTATCAGGAGCACTGCGTACACAGGACCCTTAGTATTGTCAATGATCCCTCCTATCCATCCAACAATCTTCTTGACCCTCTACCCTCAGGCAAGAGGTATCATAGCATTAAGACAACAACAGCTATGATAGGAAACAGCTTCGTCCCCCAGGCCATAAGATACTGTACTCCCTGCCACCATCCAGGCTTTTTCACGCGTGCAGCGCCAGTAGTGTAATCCTGTTTACTTTTTAAACAGGTATCATGAATGCATCTTACTACTTGTTAATTTATTTGTGGTAATATTACTTTACGTGTTATAAGTGTGAATTATATGTAGCTTGGTCCAGAGGAACGTTGTTTTGATTGGCAGTACACATGTGTACAGTTGAATGACAATAAAATGAACTTGAACTTCCATTTGGTGGAATGATTTAAAATCAGCGACATTCAGAGATGTCAGGAATGGAGAACTGACTCTTGTGGGATTGGAAAGCATTACAGAAGGAGGGACAAAGAAAGAGATATGAAATCATTTTAAGAAATGCATTGTTGGACTGGAGCCACCCAAGGTCATCAAATACAAGGGTGAACAAGATTTGTTCAGCTACAATTATCGAGTAGCAGAGATCTGGATGACCATATTAATGGGAATAAAAGGGCTAATGTACGAGGAGCATTTGATGGCTCTGGGCCTCTCCTCACAGGAGTTTAATAGAATGAGGGGGATCTCAGTGAAATCTAGTGAGTATTGAAAGGCCTTGATACGGTGGATGTGGAGAGGATGTTTGCTTTAATGGGAGAGTCTAGGACCAGAGGGCACAGCCTCAGAATATAAAAATGCCACTTCAGAACATAGATGAGGAGGAATTTCTTTAGCCAGAGGGAAGTGAATCTGTGGAAGTCATTGCACAGACAGCTGTGTAGGCCAAGTTATTGTGCATATTTACAGTGGAGGTTAATAGGTTCTAGATTAGCAAGGGTGTCAAAGGTTACAGGGAGAAGGCAGGAGCATGGGTTGAGAGGGATAATAAATTTTACAAGGATGCTGCCAGGACTTGAGGACTTGAGTTATAGGGAAAGGTTGAACAGGTTAGGAATTTATTTCATAGAGTGTAGGAGAATGAGGGGATATTTGAAGTCAGGTGAGACTACAACCAGAGATCTTGGATTAAGGGTGATAGGTAAAATCTATAAAGGGAACATGAGGGAACACTACAGCTATATAGGACCCTGTGACTTGGAGTACTGTGCTCAGTTCTGGTCACCTCACTACAGGAAGGATGTGGAAACTACAGAAAAGGTGCAGAGGAGATTTACAAGGATGTTGCCTGGATCGGGGAGCATGCCTTATGAGAATAGGTTGAGTGAACTCGGCCTTTTCTCCTTGGAGAGGTGGAGGATGAGAGGTTACCTGATAGAGGTGTATAAGATGATGAGAGGCACTGACCCTGTGGATAGTCAGAGGCTTTTTCCCCCAGGGCTGAAATGGCTAACACAAGAGGGCACAGTTTTAAGGTGCTTGGAAGCAGGTACAGAGGAGATGTCACGGGTACGTTTTTTATGCAGAGAGTGGTGAGTGCGTGGAATGGGCTGCTGGCGACGGTGGTGGAGACGGATAAGATAGGGTCTTTGAAGAGACTCCTAGATAGGTACATGGAGCTTAGAAAAATAGAGGGCTATGGGTAATCCTGGGTAATTTCTAAAGTAAGTACATGTTTGGCTCCGCATTGTGGGCTGAAGGGCCTGTATTGTGCTGTGGGTTTTCTATGTTTCTATGAGGGGCAACTTCTTCATTCAGACAGTGGTGAGAGTGTGGAATGAGAAATTTGCAGAGGTACATGGATGGAAGGGGTATGGAGGGCTGTGGTCTGGATGCAGGTTGATGAGACTTGCAGATTAATAGATTGGCATGGACTAGATAGGTTGAAGGGCCAGTTTCTGTGCTGTAGTGTTCCATGACTCTAAATCAGCCATGATGGAATAGTGGAGCAGACTTGATGGACCGAAAGTCTGCTCCTATATCTTATGGTCTAAAATGGGACAGAAATTCAAATTGAATTAACAGGAGCCAAGCAAACTGGCAAGATAATATTGTTTTCTCAAGAGTCGCAAGTTTACAGATTCAACCCCATTATAGAAAATGCAATCCTGATGAATACTCCAAGGTCATACTAAGGAGAATTTCATTGAAAATAATGTTCTATTCTATCAGTTTAATAATCCCAAAGATGACATTTAAATAGCAGGGATGGGAATGCGGGTCAACATTTGTACCACATCTCAACCAACATTAAGGTCATCCACTCACTTATCTGAAATGCTCTCCGCACTGATGCTAACGAACCAATACTGCTCATATTTTTTCCTAATTTGCAGCACATGCTGATATTTGCATTTAGTCATTTATCTCAGTGCGGTACCTGACTACATTCAAACTAGCTGTCATGTTTCCTCATACAAACACAAGTGATGATAATTGGGAAATATTCCAGGTTTTGCAAAGAATATTAGAATAACTGCTGTCTGTAAGGAGTCAGGACATTCTCCAAACTTCCTTATTAAAATATTTCAACAAATGATCAGCCATAGAAAAGCAATCTAATATTAATGGAACATGGAAGTTGCATAGCTGATGTGTTCATTTTATCTCAGAATCAGGTTAATATCACCGGCATATGTCATGAAATTTGTTAACTTTGCAGCAGCAGTATAATGCAATACATGATCAATATAAAAGACAATTACAGTAAGTATATATGTATATTAGTCAAATTAAAATACATAGTGCAAAAACAGAAATAAAGAAGTAATGAGGTAGTGTTCATGGGTTCAATGGCCATTTAGAAATTGGATGGCAGAGGGGAAGAAGCTGTTCCTGAATCGCTGAGTGTGTGCCTTCAGGCTTCTGTACCTCATTCCTGATGGTAACAATGAGAAGAGGGCATGTCCTGGGTGGTGGGGGTCCTTAATGATGGATGCCATCTTTCTGAGGCACCGTGCCTTGAAGATGTCTTGGATACGAAGGAGGATAGTACCTAGTACCCATGATGGAGCTGCCAAGTTTTACCACTCTCTACTGCAGTTTACTTTGATCCTCTGCAGTAGCAATGATTGTATAATTGTTTCTTAACCAAGAGCAATTTATTTTTATTTTATTCTGATATAATGTGCAACATTGTCAAAGTGTCAGCATTTGTAAGAGTAACTGTTAGGTAGAATGGGGCAGGAGAAAATGGACTAATAATTGGACTGCTCATTCAAAGGACCAGTGAAGGTATGAGTGACAACCTTATGTGCTGCAGAATTCTATATAAGTATTTGTAAGAATACCTAACCAACATGGACACTGTTTTCCATTGCCTCTCCAAACCCACCAAAATCAAACAGCCATATTCTTTTGGCCACAATTCCTTGGCAGTCTTTTGGGTTTGAGAACAACTTGCTCCTACTCCAGTTCAGTGGTTCTGCAATGACTGGGGAAACCAGCCTGGATCCAGAAAATCTTCCGTGGTAGGGCAGGAAGCAGCTGAGAACACTTGCAGTTTTAGAGGTGATAATGCTCTTTCACAGAAGGTCTGCTCCTGATGATTCCAATCCTGAATATTTCTTTTCCAGTTTGAATATTTAAGGTCCAGGTATTCCCAAGCATCAGTGAGGCTGCTGTAAATTTTCAGAGGAGGCTTTGAGCACATCCTTCAATCTTTATTCCTAACTTTCTGGTCAAATTCTTCCGGTGGCAGAGCTTAACATAGACTGTCTGGTTCATGAGTCTGATGTCAGGCATGTGAATGATGTGGCTTGCCCAACGATGCAGACTGCATGTAACTGGGGCCTCAGTGCTGGGAACATCATCCTGGAGAAGACACAGACTTTGGTTCACTTATGCCTCCAGAGAATTGGAAGGATTTTGCAGAGACTGACCAGCAAGATCTGGTCCATTCATTCTTTCTCTTCCCTCTGCCTGACCCAAACTTTTGCTCCTCAGTTTAATTATTTCCCTTCTGAGTTCCTGTATCATATTTACTTTGCACATTCTCCTGCTTTGGTGTGAGTTGCAATACTAGGAGGCAGGCTAAGTTGTTTACATCAGTTTTTTAGAATTCTTACAAAAGATAAATTTTTAACCCAAGTCTATTTTCAATACTAAAAATATATTTTGGTTCAGTTTGTACTTAGAAGGTCAAGAATATACAGGGATAAAATTTGTCAATATTTACCCATAAATCCCAGGATCCAGAGAATCCATGAGAAGCACAGATAGTCAGATAAAGATGAAGATCTATGACTACATTCTAAGTAAGCAAAACTCGGCAAATATAAATGAATAAATAACTTCAGCAGTGTAGCAGTGTCTATCCAGCAGGGATTCCTTGCTCTTCCAAACACTAAACAGTAAACCAGTCACTGTACACACTGCACTTTGGTTAAAAGGATTAATAAAAAGCATCATCTGGGAAAAAGCATGCCAACAAATGTTTTACTTGGATCACATTTCAGTAAACAATGGATGAAATCAACCCGCTGACAAGTCTTTGTACAACAGGCCATTTAGATCAGTGAGCCAACTTAAACAGAAATAGAAAACTCCTGAAAATGTTTTACACAAAAGCTGCTTCAATTTAAAAAAAAGGCCTAAATGGCATTGTGTTATGGCAGCTCTTTCACCTTGATGGGGAGAGGGGTGGTAGCAGTTGTGCCTAAAACCAGTTGCAGAAAGAAAATCTTGCATTTTTGGAGTCTCTTTTGCAACATTAGAATAGCCTAAATCAGCTTACAGCAAAAGAACTGAATGTAGTGTACTATCACTGGCGTTGGGAAATCTAGCAGCTAATTTGCTGATTGCAAAAGGCATCAGTGAGATCAGCCCACTTATTCCTGACCAGAACATGTAAAATATTTTAGTCTGAATCTACTTCCTTTCCCACAAGATGATAAAACAAAACTGCTAGCTTAAATAGGAATAGTAAATATTAAAGGTCAATTTCTTATCAAAGTATGTATGTCACCATATACTACCTTCAGATTCATTTTCTTATAGGCATTTACAGGAAAATAAAAAAATACAATCAAATCTATGAAAAACTATATATAAATAAAGACTGACAAACAACCAATGTGCAAAAGACAAATGGTGCCATCAGGATGGTACCTGATGGTAGCAGCAAGAAAGCATGGCTTGGATGGTGAAGGTTCTTGACAATGGAGAAGTCTCATCAGAGTACTGATGAAAGGTCTCGGCCCGAAACATTGACTGTTTATTCCCATCCATAGATGCTACCTGACCTGCTGAGCTCCTCCAACACATTTTGTGTTTTGCTCTAGATCTCCAGCCTCTGCAGTACCTCTTGTGTATTGACAATAGATGTTACTTACTTGCAGCAGTGCTCCTTGTGAATGCGGTCAATGGTGGGGAGGGTTTTGACATTGGAGAGGGTTCAGAGAAGATTCACGAGAATGATTCCAGGAATGGAAGGATTACCTTATGAGGAACGTCTGGCAGTTCTTGTGCTGTATTCCCTGGAGTTCAGGAGAATGAGGGAGGGGATCTCATAGAAACATTCCGAATGTAAAAAAAGCCTGAACAGATCAAATATGGCAAAGTTATTTCCCATGGTAAGGGAGTCTTGGACAAGAGGGCATGACTTCAGGATTGAAGGATGTCCATTTAGTTAGAGGGTGGTAAATCTGTGGAATTTGTTGCCATGGGCAGCTGGAGGCCAAGTCACTGGGTGCATTTGAGGCAGAGATAGATAGGACATCAAAGGGTATAGGGAAAAGGCAGGGGAGTGGGGATGACTAGAAGAATTGGATCAGCCGTTGATTAAATGGCAGAGCAGACTCAATGGGCTAAACGGCCGACTTCTGCTCCTATATCTTATGGTCTTATGGCTTTGCCTGTGATGGACTGGGCATTGTGTTTCCATACCAGGCTGTGATGCAAGGATACTCTCCACAGTCCATCTAAGTCTGTGAAAAGTTTTAGATGGCATGCCGATCTACACAAACTTCTAAGAAAGTAGGGGCACTGTTGTGCTTTCTTTGTGATGGCACTTACGTGGTAGTCCTGGGACAGATCCTCTGATATAACACCACCAAAAATTTTACAGCTACTGATGTGGAATATGTCACTGAAGTTTACAATTAGGACAATGGTTTAGAATCACATTGTCAATCCAATTTACTGGCTGGGAACTGAGCATGCTGGAATGAGTGCAATGATTCTTTATCATTACCATTTCTCACCTGGGCAGTCCTACTATTGAATTTTACTTTGGTACAGGACATAAAAGGAATAGAAATTCATCTTCTGCACAAGACTACAGACCACACTCTGCCTGAGTTCAACTCCATTGAGATAGAGTGGAACAACCAACCACCACCCCTTACCATATTTGGACACATGATCAGAATCAGAATCGGGTTTACTGTCACCGGCAGGTGTCGTGAAATTTGTTAACTTAGCAGCAGCAGTTCAATGCAATACATAATAATGTAGAAAAAAAATTACAGTAAGTATATGTGTATATTAAATAGTTAGATTAAAATAGTGCAAAATAGAAATAATAAATTAAAAAGTGAGGTAGTGTTCATGGGTTCAATGTCCATTTAGGGATTGAATGGCAGAGGGGAAGAAGCGGTTCCTGAAACCGATTTTCTATATTGTTCCTTTGTAAAATCATTAAAAGATATGCACAAGAAGGTGGGTCACAAAATCAGAGCGAGACAAACAGAAAACTCTGTTCATTAGTAACACACACAATATATCAGAGGAACTCAGTAGGTCAGGCAGCATCTATGGAAATGAATAAACAGACAATGTTTTGGGCCGAGACTCCTCTGCAGGACTGGAAAGGAAGGGGGATGATGCCAGAATAAAAAGGTGCAGGGAGGGGAAGGAGGATAGAAAGAAGGTGATAAGTGAAGCCAGGTGGGTCGGGAAGGTAAAGGGCTGGAGAGGAAAACATCTGATAGGAGAGGAGAGTGGACCGTAGGAAAAAAGGGAAGGTAGAGGGTTAAGGCTGTATTCATTTGTGCCTTAACACACTTCAAAATTAATCCAAAGCATTCCGCATGGAATACGTTTGAAGTCAGTTACTGCATTATTGACAAACGTGACAGTGAGTTTACATATCAAGTTCTGTGAAGAATAACTGGTTACTTTGTTTTTCTTTTGAAAGTTGTTGCAAGGAGCGGTGGACAGGACAGCTGGAGAATCATTCATCATCATCATCAGGTGCCGTGCCCAGTTTGAACTTTGACTGCCATGGCCCACACACTCCTATTTCGGGTCAAGTGGATCAATTCATTGATATTCATTTCCAGTTCTCTGGCTGCTGTCTCCATCATCGTTTGTCTTTGTCTTCCTCTTGCTTTCTTCCCTTCAATCTTTCCCATAATTACCATGCATTCTAACTCCTCTTTCCTAATCACATGTCCAATGAAGTTACATTGCCTTTTCATGATCTCATACATTATTTCTATTTTTGTGTTTGCTCTGTTCATGACATCCTCGTTAGATATTTGTTTCGTCCATGATATTCTTTGCATGTTCCTCAAAAACCACATTTCTGCTGCTTCAATTGGTTTCCTCATGTTACTAGATATTGCCTAACATTCTGAGCCATATAACATAACTGGATAAACATAACATTTCAGTACTCTGAGGCAGGTTGTCATGCCTAGTTTAGTATTGGTCAGTATACTCTTCATTCTCGTAAAGGTGTCCTTTGCCATCCCTATTCTTCTTTTGATATCCATGTCGCACCTGCCATCTGATCTCACCCAGCTTCCTAAGTAGCAAAAGTTCTGTACTTGTTTTATGTCTTCCCTGTTTATTCTCAGCCTGCAGATAGGATTCTCCTTCTTTTTTGGATATCACCATACATTCTGTCTTTTTGCAATTGATAGACAGATGCATTTTTGCACTTTCTTCAACAATTATATCAATTAAGTTTTGTAGTTCTTCCTCCGTACTTGCAATTAACAGTGTCATCTGCATATCTGAAATTATTGATGTTTTCACCGCCAACTTCGATTCCCAAGATGTCTCTTATCTTTTGTAATATTGTTTCACTGTACACATTAGATAAATCAGGGAGAAAACACACCCTTGTCTAACACTTCTCTTGATTTTCATAAACTGACTCACTTCTCCATCTATTCTTACAGCGGCGGTTTGTTCCCAGTACAGATTTCTGATTAGGCGGAGGTCTTTCGAATCTAGATCTAGAGTTTTCTGTAATATTTCAAATAACTTACTGTGCTTCACTTTATCAAATGCTTTTGTATAGTCGATAAAACAAACAAACAAACCTTTTTGCACTTGAATAGCTCGTTCTGGTACCATCCTTAACATCAATATTGCGTCTCTTGTACCTTTGTCTTTCACAAAACCACATTGTTCTTTACCTGCAACACACATCAAAGTTGCTGCCTGGCCTGCTGCGTTCACCAGCAAAGTTGATGTGTGTTGCTTGAATTTCCAGCATCTGCAGAATTCCTCGTGTTTTTGTTCTTTACCTATTTCAGCTTGAACTCATTACCAAGAAAAACAGGGGAAAAATGGCATTTCATCTTTGGGAGAACTTGTATACCACTGAAGTCAGCACTTTTATATGGTGAGAAGTAAACATGGAATGCTATTTGAAATCAAACAATGCTAATGAAAGGTGAACAACAATCCTTGACACAAGGACAAATACTGTTCACAGCATACTCTTCTCAGATATCCTTTCCATGAATTAAGGTAACAGTAGCATTATAGGAGTTACACTGGAAGACTTTTGATGCAATGAAGATGGGTTCACTTTATAGATAGATACTTTATTGATCCCAAAGGAAATTACAGTGTCACAGTAGTATTACAAGTGCACATATTAGAAGAGAAGAAAGAAATAATTTAAAAAATGTTACCTCAAACAGTCTAACGGTGGGGGGGGGGGCAGGGGGGGGGTCATGACTTCCCTGGCTACAGGTTGAAAGAACTAGATAGGGTCAGATTGGAGAGGATGTTTCCTGTGCTTGTGGTATCCAGAACTAGAGGGCACAGCCTCAAAATTGAGGGGTGACCCTTTAGAACAGAGGTAAGGAGGAATTTTTTTTCACCAGAGAGTAGTGAATCTGTGGAATGCTCTGCCATAGAGTGTGATGGAGGCCAAGTCAGTGGTTATATTTAGGGTGGAAGTTGATCGTTTCCTGATCGGTCAGGGCATCAAAGGATTGGTGAGAAGGCAGGTATATGGAGTTGAGTGGGATCGGAGATCAGCCATGATGGAATGATGGAGCAGACTCGATGGGCTGAATGGCCTAAATAAGCTCCTATGTCTTATGGTCTTCTGGACTTATTAAAGACCCTAAGGGTAAGAATGACATCATAACAACCCAGGTAAATACACAAGCTAAAAATAAGCTGTTTAACAGCCCGCTAATTTAAGAGTTTTGGTCTTCAAGTCACTTAAGCACTGACACATTTATTAGTGCTTCTTTAGCACTTTATAGGAGCAATATTCATGAAGATTCACCAGGATGATATTCAGGTAATTAGCCAACGGGCTTAATCAGTGAACAAAGTTTTAAGGAATGTCTTAAAGGAGGAAAGAGACAGAGGCAACATTTCCACTGATGCATCTATATCTGGAAATGCTCAACAGGTCAGAACAGCAGCAACTGCAGTTATCATGGAGGGTTGCAGGTCTGGATAACAATACAGAGAGAAGATGTATTTGACATCAAGGATATTAGGTTTAAAAATACTTACAAAAGCCACAAACTTAAACCTGTGTTATTCCCATAGTAACCCTCCCTTGTTCGTTACACCAGCCAGAAGCACCAAAAAGCAAAGATATTAAGAATGCACTGATGTTGTGCCTACCCTTGTTTGCCCAGAGTCAAGAAGAAATGAGGATTTACTTTTGTGTCCTATGCAACATGATCTAGCACAGACCCACTGATCTGTATCTCCTGCCTATACCTTCATACCTCATTTATCTCATCAAAACTGTTGCGAGTCAGCACAAGGAGTCAAATATCACCTGTTATTAGTTCAGAAAATTCTCACCTTTAAATCTCACTCAACCCACTGAAAATGGCATGAAAACAATTAGTTCCTCTTAATACATATCATAGACTAACAGCAGGAGGATAGAATAACTGAGAAAAGTTTGAGTTGGTTTAATTGATGACCTGTATAAGAAAATGGAGTTATTGAAAAAAAGGAATTGGAGAGCATAATGGTGTGGTGGTAGTACAGAGTTTGGGGAGGGGATTCCAAGTACATATGGTCAATGTCAGTAAATATTCTGCCACCAATTGTAGGTGTTTGCCAAATGATTTATAGGGATACCGGCTAAACCCAGGCAAGAGGAACTACAGCAGGTACATACACGGACGAGTTGAATTCAAGGGCCTGTTTCTGCTCTACTTGACTCTAAATAGCATCAAGAGCCATGGGTTTGATTTGTTTGATCTTCCACTGAAGTAACCTCTACATCCAAGACGATGTCAGATAGTGCAGGAATGGTACAAGTACAATTTGCTATCAGCAGTATACTGGTTTTGACTGGACTTCACAACTGTGGAAGATGTCCACAAAAGCACCTAAATCAGGGAAGGGAGGAAAAAGAAGTGTTCAAATCACTGATCAGTATTAGTGAACATCACTAACAGCCTGCCCTGTTTTAACTATGTAGACACCATAGTCAAGAAAGATCACCAATGCCTCTGTTTCTTAGGAGGCTAAACCAATTTGGCATGTCTCCATCAACCCTTACCAACTTTTATCAATGCACCATATAAATCTTCCTATTTGGATGCATAGTGGCTTTGTATAGCAACTTTTCGGCACATGACTGCAAGAAACCGCAGAGTTGTGGACACAGCTCAGCAGATAATGGAAACCAGCTTCCCCTCCATGCACTTTGTCTATAATTCTTGCTGCCTCAGTAAAGCAGCCAGTATAATCAAAGACCCCACCTACTGCAGACATTCTCCCTTCTTCCCTCTTGTATTGGTCAGAAGTTATAAAAGCCTGAAGCACGCATCTCCGAGTGCTCTGCCCTGCTGTTACACGACTATTAAATGGTTTACTAGCACAATAAAATGAATTCTTGACCCCATAATCTACTACTGTATCTGATATGGCACCTTATTGTTTACCTGCAGTGCACGTTGTGCTTTGCTTTTGTTTTAACTTGTTCTATCTCAGTGCACTGTGTGATGAATTGATCTCTAAGAACAGTATACAAGTCTTTCATTGCATCTCAGTACGTCACTATAATAAACGAATTCCAATAATCTTGGGACATTGAAAAGGAGAAGAAAAGTGCTAATGATCTGCTGGTTACCCCGCAGGTAGTTAGGAGTGACGATGATGTACAAGATCAAAGGCTCCGAGAAAAGTGATGGGCAGATATTGTAGCTACCGTCGTAAAGAATGCTACTCACTGCAGCAAAATGGTAATTTAGAGCAAAGTAGGACCTACAGTGCTGAGACAAGGATGGAAATTCTTTGAGTAAAGAAACAATAACTGTATTAACAGGAAGAAGGATCATGTTTAGAAGCACTGGAATCATTGACACCACTGAGACTGACAGGGGAGACAGAAGATGACTCTGCCAGGGAGGAAACCTGCACAGCAGGAGGTACCTTCAAAGGGATAGTACATACAGGACAGGAAGATCACCAAGGGAAAAAGTACGGCAACAATGAAGTGGAACAGCTGTGACAGAAAGATGGAAGGAGGCTGCACACCACCACCACAAGGTAAAAATACTCTATGAGCTCTCCACCACTGAATACCATAATGAAGAATGTAGAGGGAAGTAGTTGTTTGTGGGGAAATAGGAGACACAAGACAGACTGCAGACTCTTGGAAATTGTGTGTGTGTTGGCTGTGGAAAAAAGGTGTCTTTGTTGTTCAAGGTGACACCTGAGCATTAACTTTGATAGTAAGCACTGAGCTTTGGCAAAATATGATATAGAAGCACTAAATTTGGGAAATAATGACAACCAGTTACACTCATTCAGTTCTGATTAAAGGAGTGATAAGTACACTGTAGCAGCACTATGAACAGAATTGTGATTGTTTAAATGAAATGTGTCAAAGTCAGATGTCAGAACGTCAAATTCAAAATCGTCTTTATCATTAACATGTTGTGAAATTTGTTGTTTTGTGGCAGCAGTAAAAAGCAAGACAAAAAAATAAAGTTACAATAAAAAAATAGAGAGTACAAAAGAGGGAAAAGAGGAAGAGCAAAGTAGAGTTGTTCATGGACTATTTGGAGATCTGAAGGCAGAAGAGGAAGAAACTATTAAAAGCATTGAGTGTGGTGGAAGGAAAGCACTGGGAGTTAAAAGAACACAAAAATGAGGAAATTTGCAGATGCTGCAAGTTCAAGCAACACACATGAAATGCTGGTGGAACACAGCAGGCCAGGCAGCATCTATAGGAAGTGGCACAGTCGACATTTCAGGCCGAGACCCTTCATCAGGACTAACTGAAAGAAGAGAGAGTAAGAGATTTGAAAGAGATTTCAAACGTCGACTGTACCTCTTCCTATAGATGCTGCCTGGCTTGCTGCGTTCCACCAGCATTTTGTGTGGGGAGTTAAAAGAAACTCTGTGGGAACTTTTCCCTCATTCAATGTTAAGGGCAGTGGGGTAGGGAAAGGGAATCCAGGTAATAAGAAAATAATGGTCATGGGTAGCTCATTTTGTTGAGACAAAGTTAACGATGTCATAAGAGAGAATTTTTTCTGCGACAGGTGAGGTAGATTTCTCGTTACAGAAACATGAGGAGAGGGACTTTAGGTATCAGTTGAAGACAAACAATATTGTTAGGAAGGATATTTGGAAAGAGGTTTTTATTCAGCTTTTTAAGGCTGATAATATTTTAGAACTTTTTACATCTCTATGAAAGTAAATATCTGGACTTTAAGAGTTAGCTATTGGAAAATAATCGCTCACAAGAATTTTAAACAAATACTATGATATACTAAAGTAGATAAAAATCTCTTTTCAGAGGCTACAAGGTATGTATGTTAAAAAAAAGTTACATTCTTAACCTGACTTCTAAAAAAATTAAAGCTGTCCATAGAAAAGTGCTAAGGTTCAATATACAATTTAACTTGTCAAACTCAGATAAACATTCACAGGAATAAAATATGGTTATAATCTCCCAAGTCTCCAAATCAGATCAATGGACAATGTGCCAAACAAAATTAGAAACCGCACCATTGAAATGCTTGAAGTAAAAATGCCTTACCTTAAGGGAATCAAAGCATGCAATAACTCGTCCGTTTTCAACTTGACAGCTTTTTGGTGGATGTGCAAACTTGCATTCCTGGTCTGAACGTGAGCATGTCCCTCTCTGAAACTGTCTGCACACTTCTAATGTCAGCCATTTTGTATCACGTACTGGAGTAACGTTTACAGCCATAATAAATCGAAGTGTTTTAACGTGTTTTAGAACAGCTTCGCGTTAGGATTCTGAGGGAAATGCAGCAGCCAAAAGAACTAAAAACAAAAAAAAGTTATCTCTTTCAATATATAAAATGTTTCTTACTGGTCATTAATCAAAAAAAAACTTCATAAAATGCTGCTCGAAAATTGGTTTGCCATGAATTAGTCAACATCAAAACAGTCAAGTAAGCAAGTAGTCGATCGGTCACTAGTTGAGTTGTGGCCTTCAGTTTGTGGTGACTTAACCCCTTCTTTTTCCAGTATGATTGTTGAAAATTTATTTCTGCTGACACACTTTATTGCTTTTTAATTGAAAGTTATTTCGATGCAATCACACCAGTAGATTGTTTATGAATCGTGCTCGAGCCACTTTCAGTTATTGACTTTTACTGTATTCAACGTACTCAGCTCTCCATATGTTGGCCTGTTCTTCCTGCAGTAGTTTGTTGATCCAAATTTTTTTTTTGTTGAAATGTTCAGCTAAAGATGAAACGGCAGCCACAGATGTAGGAGAAATTTCTGTTTTCAGTTGCACATTAAGCCAGGCATTTGTCTAATTGGCAGCAAGCAAGGCTCACGAGAGCAGACCGACCTACAAGCAGTTCCAAGTAACACAGACTTCGGCAAAGGCACTTTTTATGACATACCTGTTGAGGAAAACAAAAATAAGACAAAAATCATGCTTCTGTAACACAGCTTTCACCATTTAAACCAGCATACGTTATAATATGGACAGCCGATCACTTTCCATGTACTTAAGAGGAGAACGGAAGCAGTACTAACAAGGCAGCATACTGCAGTCAGCCATGCTATTGCAGATTAAAAAAAAAGGAGTTGGCTTCCCTCGTGAAACTATGCTTGATAGAGGGAACAGCCAATCGTAACATGTATTGCAGCAATATTCTGGGCAGCAGTCCAATAGTCTGATATATCTCAAATGGCTGAGTGTGCCAGATGACATTATGCTCTCAATACTGAAAATGCCTCAAACCCAATGCGACCGGGCCTAATGCTATATGGAGGTAGTGTGTAGGCCTGGTTTCAAATTGATTGGGAATACATCTCCACAGACTGCAGTGCTCCACTCAACAAGCGCTGCCTCTACTAACTCGGTTCTTTCTGTTCGCTCAGGAGTAGTGTTTCTCCCCAGCAAGGCACAAATACAGTCGCAACATTCACTTCCCTTATCTGGAAGAAAATGGACATACAGTAATTCAGTCAATATTTCACTAACATCTGCGAACACTTACATCTACAGATGCCGAGCAGAAGGGAACCACAGAAGGTAATGATGGAATGGGGGAGGGGAAAGTAAACAACACAAATTCTGTCAAATAGGCAGCAGCTATATTCTACTTCCTTCATGATTTAACCCTATGAATGCTAACTAAGAATGAACATATCTAAATATTGAATTTATCAGAGCATGATCATTTCAAAATTACTCTTTCCAAACGCTGCTTTGAAATTTATACAGTTAATTTACAATTGAGCCCTAAAACTCTTATGCTCTGACTGGTTAGCTGAATGCTGTTCTTCGAACAATTGAAGATGACCTCAATACAACTGTCGGGACAGTCATATGACACACTGGAAGCGACAATGAAGTACAAGAGAATTGAACTATAATCTGTAGGCAATGAACCAGACAAAATCACCATTCACAAATAAGACTTCTAAAGTATAATGTACTGATTAATATTTCAATTTCCTCACAGAACATTATATATCATCTAATTAAGAGAACTAGCAAATATTTCATGTGGCTCCAGAAACGCAAGCAATATTCAGAATCACTGATCTTGGATCAAAAAATTCAATTCAACGGTAACTGCCTTGAAGTGCCACTGATATGAATAAATAACACAAGATTGATATATCAAGATAACTTTAGTTACTTGTTAAAACTGCAAGTTTAACAGAGAAACTTACTATGCTTTTAATAGGCCATAGGATTTAAATGTGATGGAGAAGTCAACATTTTAATATGAAGAAAAGATTAAGAGCAGTTAAATTCCATGAAATGTCTGCATGTTATCAGCAGAAGTATAGCAGCAAGGTAAGTTTGGCTTTCAGTAGGTTGTGGAATGGATTGGCATGACCATGCGCACTTATCAAAATGCTAAATTCCTTCATCAGAGCTAAACACTAGGTCCTGAGCAACCCAAGAAGAGAGTTACCCAGGCTAACCTTTAGCTGCTCAATAAGATTTTTATTTTATTTATTTTAGAGATACAGCACAGAACAGGCCCACCACCACACCGCCCAGTAGCCCATCTACTTAACTCTAACCTAATCACATGAGTTTACAATGGCCAATTAACCAGGTACATCTTTGTACTATGGGAGGGAACAGGAGCACCTGGAGGAAACTCGTGCATTCATGGGGAGAACGTAGAAACTTCTCACAGAGATGCCACACTCCATCCTCTCAGGAGAGCAGACACACATAAGGGGTGCAGGGCATCTGAGAATACTTACAATTTGACAAGCTCAATTTTAGTAGCAAGCCATATACAATGTTTTTTTTTGGGGGGCTGACTCGGGTGCCAACTAAAAGGAGGAAACCTTACTTATTGTGAACAAAATGGGAAGGGGAAAGCTAAAGAATCACTGATCTTGGATCAAAAAATTCAATTCAACGGTAACTGCCTTGAAGTGCCACTGATAAGAATAAATAACACAAGATTGATATATCAAGATACAATAATTTATCTCAACTGAAACTTGAAAATAAATGCAACTTACAACAACAATGCGACTTGAAACTAGTAAATTTGTAAAGCAGTCTGTACTAATAATTTTAATATAGTTAATTTACAAATAATATGCCTAAAACATTACAATAATAAAATTTGTTAAAATCAATACTTCAGTAAAACTAAAGGATCAGATTAAAAAATTCATGCTAAAAATGCAATATCTTTCTATTGGATAATAGGGCGAATATGATACCAATTGTGAAACATTGCAGATGGTTGGGATGGAAAATAATGAAGAACTATACAACAGCCTTGCACAAATTTCTATAGATGTACGGTGGGAAACAGTCTGACTGGTCCTGTCACAACCTGGACTGGAGGCTCTCATGCACAGGATTACAAGAGGCTGCAACGGGTTGAATAATCAGTCAGCTCCGTCACAGGCACAACCCTCCCCACCATCGAGGGCATCTTCAAGTGTTGGTGCCTCAGGAAGGCGGCATCCATCATCAGGAACCTTCACTATCTGAGTCACATCCTCTTCTCTTTAATACCATTAGGGAAGAGGGCCAGAAGTAAAAAGGACGTCTGCTTTATTAGTTACATACTTATTTATAGGTTACTGATGTTATTTATTTTTTGGCTCATTCCCACTTTCCTTGCACTTTAGAATTCCTTGAGAGTATTTTCAGATTCATTTATAAAACTATGAACTCTGCTTCACTGCATAGTTTCTAACAACCTTTTTTTCCTCTGATCAATCTTCTGAGATGCATGTTGTTACCATCTCATTATGGCTGAAGTAATTCACCATTCCTCTTGCAAAATATATTTGCATCTTAGACCATAAGTCACAGGAGCAGAATTAGGCCATTCAGCCCATCAAGTCTGCTCTACCATTCCATTTATTATCCATCTCAACCCCATTCTCCTGCCTTCTCCCCATAACCTTTGACATAGGAGGGAGGAGAAGATGGCGGCGTGACGCAGTGCGCTCGGCTGTTCTGAATGAATATCGTATGTGTAACTAGGAGGCCATGCACAATCCGGATTTGATGGAGACAGCTGTGACAAGCACGGAGGAACACCTGGAGTAACTTCTGAAATGCCCGCTTTGCTGCCGCTGCTACTGTGCGATCGAGAATCTCCGGAGATGAAGGCCCCAAATCCTTGTCTTTGCCTATTTCCTGTTGCCGGGGCCGGGGTCGAAGCGCTTGGCAGAGATGGTGCTCGGTGTTGGAGAGCTGGTCGGAGGCTCGGAGTTTTCGACGGACTCCGAGTCGGACTGTGGTCGGATGCTTCCAGTATGCTGCATCAGCAAATTGGCGGCGCTAGAGGTTCACCGTCTGTGTGAGATGATGGGACTTTCGAGAGACCTTGAGACTTTTACCGTGCCATGGTCTATTCTTATCAAATTACGGTATTGCTTTGCACTGTTGTAACTATATGTTATAATTATGTGGTTTTTGTTCATTTTTAAGTCGGTTTGTCATGTGCTTCCGTGATATCATTCTGGAAAAACATTGTATCATTTCTTAATGCATGCATTACTAAATAACAATAAAAGAGGACTGCGTGTCCTCATAATCATAATCGTTATTAATCAACAGCTTATCAATCTCCACTTTAAATAAAACTAGTGACTTGGCCTCCATAGCTGTTTGTGGCAATAAATTCCAGATTCACCACCCTCTGGTTAAAGAAATACCTCCTCATCTCTGGTTTATATGGATGCCCTTCTATTCTGAGGGTGTGCCCCAGGTTCCCCCAATATAGGAAACCCTTGGGAAATCTGTGTTACATTTCTTCGACCACTGAAGAGATGTTCAAATTGCCATCTTTCTGCTCAACATCAAAACGAGTTACCTCTGTCTATCCATAAATATTTTAACTTCCCAACTAATGTAACAAAGGGAAATTTAAATGCTTGATTACCTTCATGTGTTTCAAAAATTCAACAGCATGAACACAGGTATCCATCGAGAAAGAAAGTGGAAAAAAATGCAGTGAGTTACATGAAGCCTTGCTACAATGTTCCAATATCAAGGGTTAAATATTAACAACAATTTTATCTGGACTCGACTTTGACATGCTCATAAGTATAGATAATCACGAAAGTGCTGATTTGTGTCTCTACGAATATTGAAATTGCTCTTCTCACAACCAGCTCTGTAAAGAGAGTACTTTAAAAATCGGAGCAAGTTTCCAATATTTCAAAGTTTCTTTAAATATTTTTTGTTGTTACTGTGATCAACACTTAATTTACATCTAGGACTGGAAAAATCTGGTTTTATATTGCTGAAAATTTCCTTAGAAATCTGCCCTGTTAAACTCTTCTACTTTTGACTTCTATGCACTAGAAATACTATTATGTACTAGACAGAAGATCCAAGCATTTCTGTTTTATACCACTGCATTTAATACTTGTATTATGCAAGTGAAGCTGCTCTCTGTTGTAAATGTAATAATTGCCTAGCTATCTTGATATTAAATCTTTTCCAGCTGATGCCCAGGTAGCCAGTTATTTCTTGCATTTCAGCCGAGATAAGTTTCACCTGAATACTCTTCATTGCCAGGTGCATCAATAGCAAATTAAACCAGGAACTGACCCAGACAATGCTATCAAAACTGACGAAGTTCAAAACCAACCATTTTACAACTAGGAGTTCAATATTTCACAGTTGCACTTCCTGGGTTCAAATGCCAGAAGTTTACATGTTTTAATTTTTGGTGAACGCAGCAGGCCAGGCAGCATCTATAGGAAGAGGCGCAGTCGACGTTTCAGGCCGAGACCCTTCGTCAGGACTAACTGAAGGAAGAGTGAGTAAGGGATTTGAAAGCTGGAGGGGGAGGGGGAGATGCAAAATGATAGGAGAAGACAGGAGGGGGAGGGTTAGAGCCGAGAGCTGGACAGGTGATAGGCAAAAGGGGATACGAGAGGATCATGGGACAGGAGGTCCGGGAAGAAAGACAAGGGGAGGGGGTGACCCAGAGGATGGGCAAGAGGTATATTCAGAGGGACAGAGGGAGAAAAAGGAGAGTGAGAGAAAGAATGTGTGCATAAAAATGAGTAACAGATGGGGTACGAGGGGGAGGTGGGGCCTTAGCGGAAGTTAGAGAAGTCGATGTTCATGCCATCAGGTTGGAGGCTACCCAGACGGAATATATGGTGTTGTTCCTCCAACCTGAGTGTGGCTTCATCTTTACAGTAGAGGAGGCCGTGGATAGACATGTCAGAATGGGAATGGGATGTGGAATTAAAATGTGTGGCCACTGGGAGATCCTGCTTTCTCTGGCGGACAGAGCGTAGATGTTCAGCAAAGCGGTCTCCCAGTCTGCGTCGGGTCTCACCAATATATAAAAGGCCACATCGGGAGCACCGGACGCAGTATATCACCCCAGTCGACTCACAGGTGAAGTGATGCCTCACCTGGAAGGACTGTTTGGGGCCCTGAATGGTGGTAAGGGAGGAAGTGTAAGGGCATGTGTAGCACTTGTTCCGCTTACACGGATAAGTGCCAGGTGGGAGATCAGTGGGGTGGGATGGGGGGGTCCACCAACGGGATCCCACCACTAAGCATATCTTTCCCTCCCCGCCTCTCTCTGCATTCCGCAGGGATCGCTCCCTACACAACTCCCTTGTCCATTCATTCCCCCCCCATCCCTCCCCACTGATCTCCCTCCTGGCACTTATCCGTGTAAGCGGAACAAGTGCTACACATGCCCTTACACTTCCTCCCTTACCACCATTCAGGGCCCCAAACAGTCCTTCCAGGTGAGGCATCACTTCACCTGTGAGTCGACTGGGGTGATATACTGCGTCCGGTGCTCCCGATGTGGCCTTTTATATATTGGTGAGACCCGACGCAGACTGGGAGACCGCTTTGCTGAACATCTACGCTCTGTCCGCCAGAGAAAGCAGGATCTCCCAGTGGCCACACATTTTAATTCCACATCCCATTCCCATTCTGACATGTCTATCCACGGCCTCCTCTACTGTAAAGATGAAGCCACACTCAGGTTGGAGGAACAACACCTTATATTCCATCTGGGTAGCCTCCAACCTGATGGCATGAACATTGACTTCTCTAACTTCCGCTAGGCCCCACCTCCCCCTCGTACCCCAGCTGTTACTCATTTTTATGCACACATTCTTTCTCTCACTCTCCTTTTTCTTCCTCTGTCCCTCTGAATATACCTCTTGCCCATCCTCTGGGTCACCCCCTCCCCTTGTCTTTCTTCCCGGACCTCCTGTCCCATGATCCTCTCGTATCCCCTTTTGCCTATCACCTGTCCAGCTCTCGGCTCTATCCCTCCCCCTCCTGTCTTCTCCTATCATTTTGCATCTCCCCCTCCCCCTCCAGCTTTCAAATCCCTTACTCACTCTTCCTTCAGTTAGTCCTGACAAAGGGTCTCGGCCTGAAACGTCGACTGCGCCTCTTCCTATAGATGCTGCCTGGCCTGCTGCGTTCACCAGCAACTTTGATGTGTGTTGCTTGAATTTCCAGCATCTGCAGAATTCCTGTTGTTTGTTGTTTATGTTTTAATTTTTGTTATTTTTTTCCCCTTGCCATTGTGATTTGTGAACACAGTAGGATGAAGCTTCTATTCTAGTGTAATTAAGTTAACATGAAACAATTTCCTCTTCAAAACTAGATACATTAAATAACTTATTACCTTACTAAAGACAAATTCTTGAACCAGATTATTTTTTAAACTTTCTTGTCTCTCCGCAAGTAAATGGTTCACTTAAAAAGGAGGGAAACAATTTTAAATGAAACAAAGTAAATGCCTCTTAAACAACAGAGGCATTAAGGCAGGCACGTGAAGATGAAAGAGATGGAGGGTTACAGACCACATGCAGGAAAATGGGATTAGTTTGGATTGGCATCATGGTTAGCACAGAAATAGCATGGCTAAAGGGTCTGTTCCTGTACTGTACTGATCTACCTGCTAATATAATACTGTACAATAACCTAACAGCTGCAGCAGATCAGCGATATCATTTATCAACCATCAACAATTTAACTATGTTAACTCTGTTAATAATACTTGCATACTACCAGAATTAACATAATTAAACTGTGTTATTAGTAGAACAGGGTGTACTTTGACATTCTAACTTCCTGGATCCTAAGAGTATTGTAGGAAAAGTTACATACACTAACGAGTACATAAAATTTCTGTACACACAAATGCCTCAGTTTTGACTCAACTCACCCTTGCTGACCACGTTGTAGCCCTGAGCTGGTGAAATTTGCCTGTGTTTGGCTCAAATCCCCCAAAACCAGAGGTTCCCAAAGTGGGTGATATTGCCCAATGCCAACACCACTCCCCACCCCACCCCCAGGCAGTGGGAGGTTGTAAGGGAGTGATAAAGAATAAAAAAGGGGTGGAGGTGAGGGCTGCGCTGTAGCAAGGGGATCAGCAGAGGGATTTATAAGCTTAATTTAAGAAATGAATTACTTCTTTTATGCATCTGATCCTCAGTGTCTCATATTTGATTACAATGATTATGTAATCACCTCATCTCTTGCTAACCCACCGTTCTCTCAGACTTTGCTCGAAGCACAATTTTGATGTTGAAAAGCAATGTGACCCTTCTGTATCTGGCACATCAAGAGAAATCCGAACTGAATAAATCATGCTATTTCTGGGCCTGGCATACCCTGCCCATTATTGCCATTCATCACTGTAGTACAGAGTTAGCTAGCGCAATTCCCATACTCTAATCATGAGTGATGCAATTCCTGTGAATTAGTAAACAGAGCTCAATGGGGTAAGGTTCAGAATCTGCCCTTTCGAATAGTCTTGACAACATTTCTCTAGCTATGGCCCCAAGATATCAACACCCCACTTTATGTACCCTCAAGCAGACAGTCAGGTTTTGCCTGAGCTATGATGATGTTATAACTTTCCCTTTTCTTGATCACAGCACTTGAGGTTGGACTTAAACAATAGGCAACTGACCGTGGTCAATCCAAAACAAAAATGGCAGAGGCAGACCAAACAAAAAAGTGTACACAGTATAGTGTGGAGTATTTGAAATAAGGATTCATACCAGCACCAAGCAATCAACAGCAGCCAATGTGTCTGTTGTGTGAAAAAGTTTTTTTTCAAATGAGGCAATGAAACCATCCAGGCTCCTTGAACATTTGGAGAATACACTGATAAAAACAAACAAGAACTTGGCTTATTTTCAGTCACTTCATGAAAACTTACAGAAACACAAAACATGTTTTCCAGCACTTCACAACAAAACAGTGATGGTTGGTGTATTTCATAAAACATTTCACTGCTCATTGCTAAACGTGGAAAGCCCTTATACAACTGAAGAAGAACTACTTCTGCCAGCAGTAAGGAAAGTTCTGAATATGGTCACCAGACCAAACAATAAAAGCGATTCCACTCAAGAGACAAACATGAGAAAATCTGCAGATGCTGGAAATCTGAGCAACACACACAATATGCTGGAGGAACACAGCAGGCCAGGCAGCATACATGGAAAAAAAGTACAGTTGACGTTTCGGACCAAAACCCTTTGGCAGGACTGGAGAAAACCTTCAAATTTACTCCTCAGCTTTTTTACTCCAGTCCTGCCGAAGGGTTTCGGCCCAAAACGTTGACTATGCTTTTTTCCATAGATGCTGCCTGACCTGCTGAGTTCCTCCAGCATTTTGTGTGTGTTGCTCCACTAAGTGACAACTCTGTTCAAAGACAAATAGATGAAATATCTGAGAATATAGAAGACACATTGTGTTTCACACTTAGGGCAACAGAGTTTGCTCTGCAATTGAATGAGTCAACTTTGCCAGGCAAATCTTTGTTTCTTGGTTATGTTTGCGTTATAAAAGATGAAAACAGGGTTCAATAGTTATTTGCAAGGGGACTAGACACAGATACAAAGAGGGAAACAGTATTTTAAATTTTGGAAGAGAGGGACATTCTACTCACTAACATTCTTGCTTGTGCAACAGATGCCACGGGATGCCACCATGGGGTTACTTACTTTACTTTATACTTTATTGTCACCAAACAATTAATACTAGAACATACAATCATCACAGCGATATTAGATTCTGCGCCTCCCACTCCCTGGATTACAAATAATAAAAATAGTAAAAATTAGTAAATATTAAAAATTTAAATTATGAATCATAAATAGAAAGTAGAAAAATGTAGTAAAAAAAGGTAGTGCAAAAAATCCGAGAGGCAGGTCCGGATATTTGGAGGGTACGGCCCAGATCCGGGTCAGGATCCATTCATCAGTCTTATCACAGTTGGAAAGAAGCTGTTCCCAAATCTGGCCGTACGAGTCTTCAAGCTCCTGAGCCTTCTCCCGGAGGGAAGAGGGACGAAAAGTGTGTTGGCTGGGTGGGTCGTGTCCTTGATTATCCTCGCAGCACTGCTCCGACAGCGTGCGGTGTAAAGTGAGTCCAAGGACAGAAGATTGGTTTGTGTGATGTGCTGTGCTGTGTTCTGCAGCTTCTTTTGGTCTTGAACAGGACAGCTTCCATACCAGGTTGTGATGCACCCTAGAGAATGCTTTCTACGGTGCATCTATAAAAATTAGTGAGCGTTTTAGGGGACAGGCCAAATTTCTTTAGTTTTCTCAGGAAGTAAAGGCACTGGTGGGCCTTCTTGGCAGTGAACTCTGCTTGGTTGGACCAAGTCAGGTCATTTGTGATATTGACCCCGAGGAACTTAAAGCTTTTGACCTGTTCCACTTGCGCACCACCGATGTAAATTGGGTCGTGCGGTCCACTACTCCTTCTGAAGTCAACAACCAATTCCTTCGTCTTGCTGATGTCGAGGGATAGGTTATTGTCTTTGCACCATGCCACCAGGTTCTTAATTTCCTCTCTGTACTCAAACTCATCATTACCCGACATACGGCCTATAATTGTTGTGTCATCAGCAAACTTGAAAAAAAGCAGTACCTTACATATTTAACATTCATTGTGTAATTAACAGTCAACATGTTGTCGTAAAAAACCTAAGTGATTGGCTGCACAAATTATTAAATACTACTACCACAGTGGTAAATAAAATCAAGTCCCATACTCTGAATTCTCAACTATTTTGAGTGTTGTACTGAGAACGATGAACAGTTTGAACACTTGCTGTTGCATACAGATGTCAGATGGCTCTCAAAAGGAAACTGCTTGAGATGCCTTTAAGTGCTTTTTGAAGACTCAAATGCTTTATTCAGTATTCAACTCAAGAACATTAGGCATGACGTTGCCTATTTGTCAGAATTATTCGCAAAGTTTAATTAAATCAATCTTCAATTGCAAGGAAAATCTTATCAAACTAAAAATCAAATCAGTGATCTTCACATTTCTGTCCAAGTTAACCCTATTTAAGCAACATCGGCCATTGCAACCTGTTCCAATTTCTGAGAATCTCCGAGTTGGAAGTGAAAGAAAGAAGACCAGATGATGACCTTTCAGTATACTGTGCCCACCTGGGTGAGTGGCATAAAGACATGCCAGAGGATTTCAGGATCATCTCTTGATCCAAATTCCATATTGAGTAATAAAATCCATTTCTGAACACTTCTGATTAGGAATTAACAGGAAGCTGGAGGAAGAACTGATCTCACTACAAAATGACTTTGAGCTGAAACCAGAACTCAAAAATTCCTATCAAGACTTTTGGTTGCAGAAAGAAATCTCTAAATGCTATCCTGCACTGTGGAAAAGGTCAAAATTTTCTTTATTGTCTTTCCAACATCATCTTTGGTGGAGCATGGTTACAGTGCAGTCGCCAACTTCTTTCAAGGCAACAAAACAGGCTGCAAATTACTGAAGGTGGAGATCTGAGACTCCAGGCTGAATCTGACTCAGAAGATGTTGAGAAACTGGTATCTCTGCACCAAGACCATCTATTTCTTCGAAAGATGAAAAACAATGAAGTAGTGAATGGTTGGACTACTGCTGTACATTCTAAAATCGTTGATAGAAATTCTTTTTACTGTAATTAAATAAATTTATTTAAACCTATAAATTTGAATATTTTTTGTAATTATTTGTCACTGCTTTGAACTCGCAGTTCCTATTTTCTTTCACTGTGCATCGTAAATCAAAAATTCTTTATAGTTTTTATGCTGGAAAGGGAGGGATGTGGCCTGGGAGCCAAGGAGGCAGTAACCCAAAAATGTTTGGGAACCATTGCTCTCAACTTTTCCTATTTATGTACCTGTCTAAATGTCTTTTAAGGATTGTAATTGTACCCCCATTTGGGACTTCTTCTGGCAGCTTGTTCAAGCACATGTGCATTCTGAAAGTTGAAGTGCAGTGCTAACTCCACATTACAAGTTAAGCACAACACAGTCATCAGAAAGAAAGCAGTGCTCACTGGAATGCCATTTCCCAACTCAAATATTCACACAGAATATCCTGATACATTTTCATATTTCATTTCACCTAGAAATCAATGCAGATATCAAAACTTAGATCCAAATAAAATAATTGACTTTTTTCCCCTGTTCACATAGGCAGAGAGCAATGGCATTTCAAGCTTCATCTCAAAGTGAATGACATGTACAACTATTGTACATTTTCATATTTATACTGAACAAAGGAATAACATCTTTTTGGAAAGAAGTAGCTACCTTGCTCTTAAGCTTTTCACTACTGAACATTATTAAACCTGATCATAATGCTGGTAATAAAGATCAAGTGGAGCTAGTGAGGAATGGTATCTTTACCATAGCAGTTACAGTGGCCCAGCTTGACAAAAAGGAATGACAATAATGCAGAAACCAATGGACAATCATTATTTTCATTACTTACTATATACCTGGCTGAAGAAAATTGAGGTAGTCCATGTTAGGGATGATTTTAGCTGACAACTTCAAAGTCAATTCCTTTAAAAACATAACAGTACTTGTTTATTACTGCGATTTCTTCCTTTTGTCATTGGAACACCTTGTTCCAAAACTATTCTAATGGAGCCTGAGAATCTGATCTGGTTTTCATACCAGAGCATTAAAAATTTGAAGAAACTGCACAACTTGTAGACTTTATAGAATAACCTTCCAAAGGCTACAATTTCTAAATTTACCATTTAGAAATTTGCTGATGTCTCTCCACTATTTCAGAAGTGTAGGAGTTAACCCACAAGATCAATTATCAACTAGCCAAATAGCCGAACAGCCTGAATGACCTACTCTTGTTCCTTTGAGCAATTCACTTCTTATCTTTTCAAGATTAACATTCAAATGAGAGAGAGTATACATTTCGGATGAAGAATTGCATAGCAGGCAATAAAGATCAAAATTAGAAATTAATTATCCTCAGCTTTACTCAAGATAATTAATCTCCAATTTGGACCTTTTCTGAAGTATTAGATTTGCTCACGGTTAATTCAATACACATCTAGATATCAACTGGGAGCTACACAGAAGACTCAAGTACCTTGTACTTTCTACCTATATTTCAATGTTGAGGAATCCATAAAATAAATTTTTAGAAATCCAGACTGCATCCAATGCTGCAAAATTCAAATCTTCCAAAGGAAACCTCATGACCACCACCCCATCCATTTCAAGGAACTTTGCCATAACCTTTTCAAAAGTGCCAACATATCCTGTACATGTGTTAATTCATCTGACAAAATATACACATTCTGCTTCTATAAAGTCACTATTATTTTCTTTAATTCTCTTTTTCAACAAATCTGCCTGATACCAGCAGTGTGGCCTCAACATATGGATAAAATGGACGGACACAATTTTGACTCCCACCCCGCCCCCCAACTTTTACAGCTTATACTGAAAAACCAATAAACACCTGCTTCTGGAAATACTTCGCCAGTCTGTTTCTTTCCCCACAGATATAGCCTGACCTACTCAGTACTTGTATTATTTTCCGTTTTCACAAAATAAGAATGTTGACAAGACTTGCAGACCTAAGTTACAGGGAAAGGTTGAATACGTTAGGATTTTATTCCCTAGAGTGTAGGAGAATGAGGGGAGATTTGAGAGTTGTACAAATTATGACGGTATAGAGAAGGTAAACACAAGCAGGCTTTTGGATGAGACCAGAACTAGAGGTCATGGGTCAAGAGTGAAAGGTGAAATCTTTAAGGGCAACTTCACTCAGAGGGTGCTGAGAATGTGGATGAGCCTATGGGCCTGTTTCTGTGCTGTAGTGCTCTAGGACTAACTTTCTTAGTTATTCAATGGGCAAGCACCTAATCAACAGCTTGCACTTTTTTGTCACTTTTTCTTCTGCTTTCCCCTCACTTCAATCAGTTATACCAAAAGGAGGAGAAAAATAAATTGTTCAGAACTGAGATACCAACTTGGCGAGGCAGTCAGTATTTCTGACATTGCTTGCTTTTTCCTTTGGTTCCACAGCCGCCCTATCCTGCTTCCTACTGGTCATCTTCACTATCTTCCAATTCTGATACAAGGTCGGCATAGCAATGTCCTATCCTTGCAACATACATCAAAGTTGCTGGTGAACGCAGCAGGTCAGGCAGCATCTATAGGAAGAGGCGCAGTCGACGTTTCAGGCCGAGACCCTTCGTCAGGACTAACTGAAGGAAGAGTGAGTAAGGGATTTGAAAGCTGGAGGGGGAGGGGGAGATGCAAAATGATAGGAGAAGACAGGAGGGGGAGGGATGGAGCCGAGAGCTGGACAGGTGATAGGCAGAAGGGGATACGAGAGGATCATGGGACAGGAGGTCCAGGAAGAAAGACGGGGGGGGGGTGACCCAGAGGATGGGCAAGAGGTATATTCAGAGGGACAGAGGGAGAAAAAGGAGAGTGAGAGAAAGAATGTGTGCATTAAAAAGAGTAACAGATGGGGTACGAGGGGGAGGTGGGGCCTAGCGGAAGTTAGAGAAGTCAATGTTCATGCCATCAGGTTGGAGGCTACCCAGACGGAATATATGGTGTTGTTCCTCCAACCTGAGTGTGGCTTCATCTTTACAGTAGAGGAGGCCGTGGATAGACATGTCAGAATGGGAATGGGATGTGGAATTAAAATGTGTGGCCACTGGGAGATCCTGCTTTCTCTGGCGGACAGAGCGTAGATGTTCAGCAAAGCGGTCTCCCAGTCTGCGTCGGGTCTCACCAATATATAAAAGGCCACATCGGGAGCACCGGACGCAGTATATCACCCCAGTCGACTCACAGGTGAAGTGATGCCTCACCTGGAAGGACTGTTTGGGGCCCTGAATGGTGGTAAGGGAGGAAGTGTAAGGGCATGTGTAGCACTTGTTCCGCTTACACGGATAAGTGCCAGGAGGGAGATCAGTGGGGAGGGATGGGGGGGGAACGAATGGACAAGGGAGTTGTGTAGGGAGCGATCCCTGCGGAATGCAGAGAGAGGCGGGGAGGGAAAGATATGCTTAGTGGTGGGATCCCGTTGGTGGACCCCCCCATCCCTCCCCACTGATCTCCCACCTGGCACTTATCCGTGTAAGCGGAACAAGTGCTACACATGCCCTTACACTTCCTCCCTTACCACCATTCAGGGCCCCAAACAGTCCTTCCAGGTGAGGCATCACTTCACCTGTGAGTCGACTGGGGTGATATACTGCGTCCGGTGCTCCCGATGTGGCCTTTTATATATTGGTGAGACCCGACGCAGACTGGGAGACCGCTTTGCTGAACATCTACGCTCTGTCCGCCAGAGAAAGCAGGATCTCCCAGTGGCCACACATTTTAATTCCACATCCCATTCCCATTCTGACATGTCTATCCACGGCCTCCTCTACTGTAAAGATGAAGCCACACTCAGGTTGGAGGAACAACACCTTATATTCCGTCTGGGTAGCCTCCAACCTGATGGCATGAACATTGACTTCTCTAACTTCCGCTAGGCCCCACCTCCCCCTCGTACCCCATCTGTTACTCTTTTTAATGCACACATTCTTTCTCTCACTCTCCTTTTTCTCCCTCTGTCCCTCTGAATATACCTCTTGCCCATCCTCTGGGTAACCCCCCCCCCGTCTTTCTTCCCGGACCTCCTGTCCCATGATCCTCTCGTATCCCCTTCTGCCTATCACCTGTCCAGCTCTCGGCTCCATCCCTCCCCCTCCTGTCTTCTCCTATCATTTTGCATCTCCCCCTCCCCCTCCAGCTTTCAAATCCCTTACTCACTCTTCCTTCAGTTAGTCCTGACGAAGGGTCTCGGCCTGAAACGTCGACTGCGCCTCTTCCTATAGATGCTGCCTGACCTGCTGCGTTCACCAGCAACTTTGATGTATGTTGCTTGAATTTCCAGCATCTGCAGAATTCCTGTTGTTTATGTCCTATCCTTACCCATTTACAACTTGATGAATAGTTCTACATGCATTTTACCTTCTAAAAGAGTAACCTGCACTACTTCCTTAAAACTTAATACACCTTGTATAAGACACAAATATGTGTTTTTATTCTTTTCAAATATCAACAGGCCTGTTGTGCAGTTCTATTATTTTCTACTTTTGTACCACGTATTTTGTTTAATATTTGTCTCAAAGAATTAACTTGGTTTACATTAGAACAGTACTCCCATTTTACTTCAATAACTTTTCAGTTTACTTCAATAACTCTCAATTCAGTAATAATCCTTGATATTTGATTAACAAGTACCATCACTGATGTAACCTCCTACTTCTTATAGATTTGGAAAAGGCATCATTTCATAATATAATCTGAATCTAGCTATTAGAAAGCAGACTGGCAGAGTCAGAGTTTGGATGGATTCCAGACTCGCTAAAAGAGCCATTCTCACACCTTGTGTCTCTATTTGGCTTCCACTGTTGAGAGTTTCCTGATCGCACCTTGTTTATCACCACCAAGAACCGTCAATCGCCCCACCCCTCCCACTACGTCCAATTCCTCTACAACTCCATTCCACATCAGACAGTCTGAAAGCCTTTCAGTTCTGCAGGAAGAGGACCATTTACCACCACCCTCATTCATCTGGGTCACCATGTTCTTGCATTAAACGATTTCTCCTTCAAATTTCCTCACTATCGCCAAATCAGAACTGTAACAATGGGAAGGTGAATGGGCCAAATCCCATGTGCGGAATACTCAAGATTCAAGCACATTACCAAAGAATGTATAAATTATACACCCTTGAGATTTGCTTGCTCACCGGTAGCCACAAAGCAAGAAACCTGAAACTACCCAATTTAAAGAAAAATACATAAAAATTAAAAGATCAACACCCAATGCACAAGAGAAAGAAAAAAAAACATAAAACATGCAAACAATGGAAGCGAACAACAATATTCTGAACCAAAATTGAGTCCTCAGATCCAAATCCCGGAGCAGCCTGGTGTAGGCCCAAAGCCTCGCTTATCAGTTCATCATATTAGCAGGCACTAATATTTGACACAGTCCTCATGCCAGTCCTACTCAATACTTCACTTTGTTTTTAATGGTACATTGATGACTGCAATAAGCCTTGCTTCTCCCCTCCAAAACAGAAGCCAAAAGTTTTACTACCTTTTGTTTTCACATTCACATAGTATATATCTGATTCTTCCCTTCCGTTTCCTGATCTCTCCACTTCCATCTCAATGGATAACCGACCAACATACATTACAAGCACACTGCAACATCTTCTCCCAGCCTGCCCCTTGTAAGAATTCCATTCCATTTTCCCGTTTCTCCAACTTCTGATAAGACTTACTGCCAAAGTACTCCAGAGAAGGAATCCAACTGGGTGGTTGCTTTGCAGAAAACTGGCCAGATCTAATGCAGGTCATTAACCTGAAATGTTAATTCTTTATCTCTCTCTGCCTGAACTGATAATATATTTCCAATTTTCCCTTTTATTTTAGATTTCCAATAACTACTCTGTTTGTTATCTTAGTTCCAGAACTTCTTTGATTCTCCCCTCCCCACCTTTAATCACCTCCTCCAAATAGATCAGGTGTGATAAACAAGTGCTCATTCATAATTCTATCTGGGCCATCAGGTTTGCCCTAGTCTCTACAACATCATGGATAATCCTTTCATCTTTCCAATCCTCCTCTGCAGTGTAAAACATGCCCATTTTACCACTTAGCAAAAGGTTGATTCTGTTTCCCTTTCCATTGATGCTGCCTGAAGGCTAAGTATCTCTTTAGCTTTCTGTTTTCATTTCACACCATTTGTGTTTGACAAAATGCCAGTAAGGATTGAACTTCCAGTGAAGTTCAAAACTGCTAACACCCATACCAGCATACCCAAGGTTAATCCAAATCTTTTGCCAGAGTGTACAATTTTACTTTTACTTCATAACTTCAAATGAAAAACGGAGTAAATTTAGTAAGTGGTCACTTGGATATAACTTTGCATTGAGTCTCCTGCGTAACTGCCAAATCAGTGTGTTAAATACATCATGACCTGTTCCCTTGTAGAAATACTACAGATTCACAGCAGTTTTTACATCAATCTGAAGAGACATTCTGAAACACTGGCCCTGCTTCTCCCTCTCCTGAGCTGCAGGACATTACTACAGGTTGAGTACCCCTCAGCCGAAATTCCAAACTCTGTAAATCTCAAAAATCAAACTTTTTTTGAGCTTTGACAGGTCGTCACAAATAGAAAATTCCAGAAGATGCTGGGAAGATTCCCAGATGATGCGCAGATCTTGCGCACCACAGACAGTGCTGAGAAGTGACCTCACATATGCAATAGACAGAAATTAATGAAATATAGAAAAACACTGCATAGAGCGAAAGATGGAAATCTCGACCGTATATCATCAGCGATGAAGTGAACATATGGCCACTTAACAGTATGCTGATCATGAAACAAGCAAAGATCTATCATGACGAAATGAAAATTGAAGGCAATTGTGAATATTCAGCAGGCTGGTTGCAGAAATTTTAAAAAGGCACAGCGTTAGAATTTTAAAGTGTCTGCTGATCGTGAAAATCCAGAACAAGTCTACAATGCTGATGGTTTTTATACTTTACATAAAACCTAAAAAAAGTAAATACAAATGGTGTATTATCACCTTTTAGACAAAATACGGCATCGTGGAGACTGAAAGGGTGCCGTTGTTTGTTGTTATTCAACAGTTTATTCAGGTATTCTCCGATGCTGCTGTGCTGCTTCTGCACCTTGTAGACATTTTGTTTCCATTATATTAATGGCATGTAATAATTTTTACTTTAAGTACATATGTGAGATGAACAAGTGTTTACTTGTTACTGCTTACCAGTAGCACGCAAATTCAGAGTCAGAAATGATGGCGATCGCAAGCTATCTCAATATATATTCTAAAATAAGAAAAAATACGAGACCCAAGATACTCTGGCCCCAAGCATTTCAGATAAGGGATACTCAACATGTAACGTGTTCTGTTTTTAAGTCTAATTCTAAATCTCCCAATGTTTATATCTGGAGTAAGTAGAGGTTGGCTGAAGGTAACACAGGACCTCCACTTCACGCACATCTGCTCTCACCCCATCCTCCCGCCACCCCACTAGGAATAGGGTTCCCCTCGTCCTCACCTACCACCCACCAGCCTCCGGGTCCAACATATTATTCTCTGTAACTTCCGCCACCTCCAACGGGATCTCACCACTAAGCACATCTTCCCCTCCCCCACTCTGCTTTCTGCAGGGATCGCTCCCTATGCGACTCCCTTGTCCATTTGTCCCCCCCATCCCTCCCCACTGATCTCCCTCCCGGCACTTATCCTTGTAAGCGGAACAAGTGCTACACATGCCCTTACACTTCCTCCCTCACCACCATTCAGGGCCCCAGACAGTCCTTCCAGGTGAGGCGACACTTCACCTGTGAGTCAGCTGGGGTGATATACTGCGTCCGGTGCTCCCGATGCGGCCTTCTACATATTGGCGAGACCCGACGCAGACTGGGAGATTGTTTCACTGAACACCTATGCTCTGTCCGCCAGAGAAAGTAGGATCTCCTAGTGCCCACACATTTTAATTCCACGTCCCATTCCCATTCTGATATGTCTATCTACGGCTTCCTCTACTGTCAAGATGAAGCCACACTCAGGTTGGAGGAACACATTATATTCCCTCTGGGTAGCCTCCAACCTGATGGCATAAACACTGACTTCTCTAACTTCTGTTAATGCCCCACTTACCCCTCGTACCCCATCAGTTATTTATTTATATATTCTTTTTCTCTCTCTCCTTTTTCTCCCTCTGTCTCTCTCGCTGCACTCCTTGCCCATCCTCTGGGCTTCCCCCCTCCTCCCATGATCCTCTCCCTTCTCCAGCCTCATATCCCTTTTGCCAATCAACTTTCCAGCTCTTGGCTCCATCCCTCCCGCTCCTGTCTTCTCCTATCATTTCCGATCTCCCCTTCCCCCTCCCACTTTCAAATCTCTTACTAGCTCTTCTTTCAGTTAGTCCTGACGAAGGGTCTCGGCCTGAAACGTCGACTATACCTCTTCCTAGAAACGCTGCCTGGCCTGCTGTGTTCACCAGCAACTTTTATGTGTGTCAGTTAAAGATTTACGTTTCCCAAAGGAACACACCATATATGCAAATCACCATTATAAAATCCAAATTCTTAAATTTACTAACAGAAAAACTAAAATAATGACTCCTTAGCACCAATGCGCACAAAATGCTGGAGGAACTCAGCAGGTCAGACAGCGCCTATGGAGGGGAGTAAACAATTGACATTTAAGGGTGAGACCCTTCCTCCGTACCAATAAGGTGCTACTGCGTTGTCATAAGCAAAAGACTTACCTGAAGAAATAAAACAGATAAAGTAGATCCCAGATCTTCTGCAGCTGATATTATCTGACTATGGTATAGATTCAGACAATCTACAGTACAGGATATCTCTAGGATTTTAAAATTACATTATTTATTGAGCCAAAATGATTTCTGTTCAATTGTGGTAATTTTCTGGATGAAAGTTTAACTTATAAAGAAAATCTGTGTATACAGGAGTAAATTTTAAATAGAGAAATCATTTAAAATCTAACATACAAAGTGAAATTGACTGGAATATTAAAATAGAGAATTACAGTAAATACACAACTTCGTTTCAATTTTTGTCCTGGCTTTTGTTTTGAATCATCTCAGAAAGTAATTTCAATTTTCTATCTTTCAACAATATCCAGTTTTTTGCCCTCAAACTGCTGCACATTCATCTGAATCAGTATAACTCCAGAATTCCCTGTGTGAACTAAGCTACTCTGTCAAATCCTCCATTAATCCACTGCTTTGATCAAACTTTGGCGGCTCATCCAGATATATCATTCCTTGACTCAGCGTCTTTTACTTTGAGTTACTTCCGTAAGAGTGTCATAGAGCACTTCTTTAGAAAGGCCCTGTATTACAGATATTGGGACATGTTTGTAGAAACAGCTGTGAATGGGAAAAAAAAACTCTACAAAATTTCTACCAAAGACTATGCTCCAGCCTTTTTCTTTCTCTGCAATATGGCACAAACGCACAGCTAGAAAAGTTGTTGCCTTAACAGTTGCTGGGTTCAATCACGACCACTGTGCTGTCTGTGTGAAGTCGACATGATCTTCTAACTGTGTGGGTTTCCCCCGGATGCTCTGGTTATCTCCCACGCTCCAGACTTGCTGCCTGGTAGGTTAATTGCCCATTGTTGTGTGCGTCGGTGAATCCCGGGGGAGCTGACATAAATGTGGTCAGGTATCAGTGGAATTACTTTGTGACTCAGCGTAGACTTGATGGGTCCAGGGGCCTCCTACATTGCAAGGAAATATGGCTAATACTTCTGAGGTTGTTCCCTAGGTGGAGAAATCTGAATTGCTTCTTGTATGAAGCAAATGGAAGTGAAAAATAAGCTACAATTTTTCTAAAGCAAGCCTATTACTTAACAATGGTTTGCAATACATATCATAAACATGCGAAAATCTGCAGATGCTGGAAATCCAAAGCAATTCCTCCAGCATTTTGTGTGTGTTGTCTTGTAACACATTATGTTTAATTATTTCCGTTTTATATTCAGTCTTAAATAACTGTCCATTTCAGCTAGACTGACAGAATATACATTATTTCTGGGTAGCAAAACAAGCTTGTTTTTCCCAAAAGAAAAATTATCCAGAATAGTGGGCAATAACATCAGGAACATTTTTAAGTGTACATACTAGCATATCTTGCTTTGTCCAGTAATTTTTATTTCACAACACACTAAACTTATTAACAAATAAGTATGATTAAGGTCAAATAGTTACAACATGAATTTTCCCAAAACTTAGAACCTTTATGTACATTTCCTTTTGAATAATTTCCAAAACACAAAACACAGGGCTTTAACTTTGCAAGGTAAATGTTTGGATTCCACTTTTCCAACCAGCGTTACATTTATGTCAACGAAATGCCCCAAACAAAATGTCTGAGGGAGGTAGGGGTATTGCTGATTTACAATCTTAGACTTCCCATTTGGAGACAAATTACTTGTTCGAATTGAAACCAACAAAACATAATTTTTAAAAATTACTTACATCCCCCTCATGGCTCTTCCAGTTTTAACAGTAGCCGGAGTTCAGCACACGAGTGGTTTCTAGATAAAAAGAGTCTACTTCATGCCAAAGGCACCGAAATGAACACTGTACGGTTTCAGAAATATCTAACATTGATTTTGTTCAGTGCTAGAATAAACAATGCTTCTGTAAACAGTGCTACATAACCAAGTGCTTGTATGAAAAACTGAAATGAAAGACCACACCCTTGCTAACTAGAGCTGGATTTTCAGCAGAAAGACTTGGACAATGTCAGATTTTCCTTCAACAACCACCACACCCCCCCACCCCCACCTCCACCCTGCCCCCAGTGGAATGTATGCCATTTTAAATTGCTCCACCCACACAGCCAGGCCAAGAACTGAGGAAATCATTCCAAAACCTGGTCAGACATAAAATCTGACTGACATGTACCCAGGGATCTCAACTTCACCACTTCAAACTGAAAACTCCAAATCTTGCATATAACTTTATCATTTGTTAAATCAATGTAAAAGTTAGAACATTTTGTTTTAGATTAAGAAAACTGAAATGAAATGCAATGCCCAGAAAAGAAAAGAAAGGAAAAGCCTCCAGGCTTCATTCCTGGGTAATTTCACTTAGAGCAGGTGCAGTGTGAAAATGAAGAAGTTTGCTTTCACCCTATATTAAAGCTGAGCACCAAAACACAGTGTAAACCTTTCTGCACAGATGGAAACAAACAGAGATAAACCAGTTAACTTCCTGCTGCAAAAAGGAAGCCTTCTTTTTTTTGCAGCAGGAATGAACATTTCAAAAGTTACTTTACATGGTTCCCAGGCTCTCGTTTGTAGTTTCCTCAGGTTGGAGAGAGCATTAACTTTGAACCTTAAACTGAACCTGAGAAAACACCTTTAGAACTATATAACTAAATGCACATAACCTGGGCAAGACTGAGATGATTTGGAAGGATTGGGTCAATTCATATTGCAACATACAGTTCCAGAAGCCACAGATGAAAAGGATTACGGTTCCCCCACATGATAGTTAAAAGATAATGAACTCTTACAGAGAAATACATATTAAATTGCATGAACATGTTTTTAGTTCAAATACAGTACAGTATACTCCTGTGGGATTTTCGAGACAGGATGGCTTTGTTCAAACAGATCCCGTAATTATTACATTTTAAGTCCCGAACTAGGGTGGGGCATCCTGTGCCTTTTTATTTTAAAAAAACTGCTCTTGTCAACAATGCATTTAGACAACAAATCAGGCTCAAGCACAGAAATTCCAAGTTGGCACTTAATGGTTAAGCCCAAAATGTGAGTAAGCCCTAAAGCTTTAAATTCCTGGTAACTGCACTCACTGGAAGGGGAAGTCTGGAGGTGGGGCAAGGCCATACCAATGGGAGGTAGTTAGTATTTCCTTAATCATGCAAAAAAAGGACTTTAAAAAGAGGCATGCTTTCTCACTTTATACTGACCATTTTTACACAGCCAATCCCAGGGCATACAAATGAATTAATTTTAAGGCATCTCTGCATCGTCAAAAGAAAACTCACAAGTGCTGGTTTCTCAGTCCATTTTGCCTAAAGGGCGTTTTCGAGAGTCAGTCGAATCAGAAATTAACAGCATTATATCAACTCATCCAACACCTCAGCAGCTTCTCTCCTCAACTTCAATAGACAGTGGGGATGAAAACCCAAATTAACTGGTTGGTGTCAGGGAAGGATTATAAAATCCTGTCATAATTCTACACTACGCAATATACTGACCACTAATGTAAAAGCTTTTGCACTGTTTCTTCTGTGTGTGTGTGTGTGTGTGTGTATATATGTATATATATATATATTTTTTTTATCATGAATAAAGTCTATCTTTAAAATAAATGGCACTAAGGGATTTTCTGGTTCAATTAATCTAGTGATTAGTGAGATGCGATTACAGCCCAGGGTGTTCTGAGGTTCGGGGTTCAAATTCGGCGCCATTTTGTACGGAATATCTGTACGTCCTCTTTGTGCAATGCGTGGATTCCCGCCCGCCCCCCCCCCCCGAGTGCTCCAGATTCCTCCCACAGTCAAAAGACCTACCAGGGAGGTTAGCAAGTCATTGTAAATTGTCCCGTGATTAGGTTAGGGTTAATAAGGGTTGTGGGGTTACGGCTCAAAGGGCCGGAAGGGTCTACTCCGTGCTGGATTGCTGAATAAATCAGTTAAATAAGTTAAAATACACTTCATGTTCCCAGCATAAACATTTTGCGCTGGTGACAGTAATGAGAATTATTTTTTGCATTCTTAACAGAGTCAAAGACTACTTAAACAAAGCTGCATACCTTTCATTATAATGACTCACATCAGCGTGCAATAACTAGACTGCTTGGTACAGAAAATGTGTTGAAAATGCCAAAGATAAGAAAATATAAACACTGCATTAATTATGCATAGATTCAGGTATTTTAACCAGACTACAACACAGGAATATCACCTGTTAGTGAGTGTATCATTCCCAAGATGAGCTGATCTGGTAAAAAAAAAATGTTGTTCAAATGGTATTGCCAGAATAGTAAATGTGCTGCACCATATGGGTCATTCAGAAGGATGCCAGCTGTAGCCTTTGTATCCAGGTCAAAAATTTGTTAGTTCAAATCTCAGAGCCTTGAATTGATAAATCTAGGCTGACACTCCAAAGCAGTGCTGAAGGAGGACTGTTTTGCCCGCGGTGCCATCTTTTGTACGAGACGCCAAATACAGACGACTTTGCTTCTTCAGTGGATTTCGAGGAGTAGCAAGGATTTTAGTGCTTTGCTTCAATTTCAGTCAATACTACTGAAAGACTGAGTAGCTGGTCATTACCACAGTATATGAGAGACTGCAGTGTGTTTCTTACAAAAAATGTAATGACTGTTTCAAAACATACTACTTTGCTTGTCTAACTATTGGGGCACCTGGAAGAGGGAAGTGAAAAGTGCTTTGGGAATACAAGTGCAGGCAATCCTGGCACTATAACCATTTAGGTATCGGAAATTTATTTTTACCAAATATATGGATTTATGATGTGAAACACCGAATAAAATTCACCCTCACTGAATTTATGTGAAAAAGGGAAATAATAAAACACAAACTTTAACCTTTTTTCAACTCATGTTTCTTATCACCTCCACATTATGGAAAATCATGATGTGGACCGTTCTAGGCAGACAAACCCCCTCTCCCTTACTACGCCAGAGCTATCTGCAGTCTTCTCCCTCAATTTGGAATGAGACGTGGATGCAAGCAAAAAAAGTTGTAACAATTTTCATCAGCTTCACTTAATGATGCTGCTCTCTGTTATATTTAGAACCAAACTACAGCACCTTGGTCTGATCCAGAAAGGCAAAAAATTAGAAGTGTTTAGTTTTAACTCTGCATTAATGCCACAGCTCTCCATTCATTTATTTTACCAGCTAGTTTACTGAAGTAACATTTTAGTGCTAAGATTCCTTTAATTCTTAAATGTTCATAGGTTTTTGTGGGTGGAAGTGAGGAAAAGATATGGAAGGGAAGACTAATTACGTAGATATATTGTAAAATTAAATGTTCAAAGTATCAGACAATACAGAGTAAAGATGCTTCTACACTTGAGTGCCTGGGTTCTGCTAGAACCTTAAGTGTGGGTCTCGTAAGGCCAGTGTCAACACCACAAGACCAGCTAGGTCTGCTGAAGTTGGCTGCAAAGACTTGTATTTAAGTTTCAGAATTAGCAGCAGGCAGTAGGCATACAGCACCAAAGAAAAATAAAAACAGTTATTACCGTTATTATTCTGAAAGGCTGTCTTGTTCACCAGCAAAATAATTGTGACAACTGGGCAAGGCATCAGACAAAAGCTGCTTTCATACTGAATGGAGCTGGTGCTGCAGTCACTGCTTTTCAATGTATAGGTCAGGTGCAGCTAGTGACAACCCCTCAGTGAAGTCTTGAGATTCCTAAAGCTCTTCCTTAAATAAAAAATATTCTTGACCACTAATTTAAGTTAATCCAACATTTATTGCAATGCTGCTTGACATGCCAAGCATTTTCAGATTTGCATTATCCACAATATTACATATTTTGTACTTACTTAAAAGAGCATAATGACATTGGGCAAGCAATGAATGAAAAATACGTATCAATGAAGTATGGATGACAGCACCAACACAAATTTCGAAACAAGATACCACTAACTGCTTTTGCAGGTTTCTGTCAAAGTACTTTCAAATCAATTTGTTGCACTGAAGAGTTTTCTGGGTCCTGCTAAAAATGAAATTCTCTGAAAAGGATAAAGTTCCCTCCTGTACACATTTTGAAAGTCCGTCCTTGATGCAGACCTACAAAAGCCTAATTCTTCCAGCCAGAGTTCATTTCATGTATGAACGTCGTCATAAAGTGTCCGTGCTTCACTAAAACCTGCTGGACAAATCAATTATAACAAACAAATAGCCACAGTGATCACACCATCAATTAGCACTGTAATTATTTTGATATTGTGGGATTGTGTTCCTAAAAATGGGTTTCAGATTGTGATTTTTCATAAGGCAATGTGTCATCATCTGCACATGTGTAAAAAAAAGATGATTAAAAAAAAAGTAAATTTTGTGTTTCCTTGCATGTTTTCACACACACTCGGTGGCCACTTTATAAGGTACAGGAGATATCTAATGAAGTGGCATCTGAGAGTATCTCCTGCACTTAATAAAGCTGGTACTGAGTGCATGATTGTGGTCTTCTACTGCTGGAGCCCATCCACATCAAGGTTTCAAATCCTGTGTGTTTCGAAATACTCTTCTGCATACCACTGTTGTAATGCACGGTTATTTTAAGTTCAAGCTCAAGCTAATCACCATTCAGTTATACACTTGTATACAGCAAACGAGACAATGTGCACGTCACAGTACATGTAACTCGCAAACATTATACATAAAGTAACATTACCACAAATTAATAATAAGTTGCATATGTAATGCAAGTTAAAAAGTAAAAAGTATAATGCTACTAGCGCTTCATATGTAATGAGACCTGGGTGGTGACAGGGAGTTCGGTAGTCTTATGGCCTGGGGGAAGATTATGTTTCCCATCCTAATGTCTTGTCCTAACACTCCGGTACCTTCTGACTATTACAGAAGGTCAAAAAGATTGTTGGACAAATGGGAGGGATCACGGACATTGCTAAGAGCCCTGCATACACAGCACCCCTGATAAATATCTCTAATGGGTAGAGAAAACACCCTGATGATCCTCAGCAACTCTTTGTGGGGACATTGGTCAAATGCTTTTCAATTCCTGTACCAGGCGCTGATGCAGCTGGTCAGGGCATTCCCTCTATGGTGCTCTTGTTAAAACTGTTTAAGATGGGGGAGCGGGACGGGCAGCCTCACTTGTCTCAATCTCCTCAGGAAGTGGAGATGCTGCTATGGTTTTTGACCAAATATGTGGTGTTGACGGATCAGGTGAGTTCATCTATTATAAGCACTCCCAGAAATTGGAGCTCCTAACTCTGTCCATGAAGGTACTGTGGTATGTACCGGGAGGAGTGGTCAGCATGCACCTTCTTAAAGTCTACAACCATCCATTTGGTCTTGGCCATGTTGAGACTCAAGATGTTGTGCTCATACCATTCTACCAACTGCTCTAACTCCTCTCTGTACACCGTCTCATTGTTGCTGAGGCGGCCAAGCACTTTCCTGCCATCAGTGAACTTGATGGCTCAGTTTGAACTGGATCTAGCAATGCAGTCACGCATCAGCAGCATGCAGCCCTGGGAGCACTGGTGCTCAGTGTGATGGAACTAGAGATGTTTCTGTCAACAAGTCCAGGATCTAGTTATAGAGAAAGGTGTTACGACCCAAACAGGACAGTTTTCCCACCACCTTCTGAAGTATGATCATTCCTAGCATATGAGGCACCATTTTCCAAGTGGAGCAGGACAGAGTGGAGTGCAGAGGCTATGGTATCATCAGTGGACTGATTGTAGCAATAAGCAAACTGGAAAGGATCCAGTGTAACAGGAAGATGGGATTTAATGCAATCCATAACCAACCACTCAAGGCATTTTGGAGGTCAGTGCCATTGGATGGCAATCGTTGAGGCAGGTTACTGTTGCCCTCTTGGGCATCAGGATGATAGTGGCCTTCTTAAAGCCTGAGGGACAATGGACTGCTTCAGAGAGATCTTAAAGATGTCTGTCATAGCCTCAGTTAACTGGGCTGCACAGTCCCTTGGCACCCAACCAGCTATCAGGCCCCACAGCTTTACGTGAGCTGACCCTGGCAAGGGTCTTCCTTGCTGGCATGTTGTTCCGTGTTGAGTTACTGTCGCCTTCCTCTCAGCTTGAACCAGCCTGGCCATCCTCCTCTAACCTCTCTCATTAACAAGGAGTTTTCACCCACAGAACTGCCACTCAATGGATTTTTTTTTTCCATATGATTCTCTGCAAACTCTAGAGACTGTTGTGCATGAAAATCCCAGGAGATCAGCAGTTTCTGAGATACTCAAACCACCCTATCTGGCATTAGGAATCATTCCATGGACAAAGTCACTTAGATCACATTTCTTCACCATTCTGATGTTTGGTCTGAGTAGCAACTGAACCTGTTGGGCCATGTTTGCATTGTTTTTTTTTTGCACTTGATTGGCTGATTAGATATTTGCATTAACGAGCAGATGTACAGGTATACCCAATGAAGTGGCCACTAAATGTAAACTCCATGGCAGCAAATTATATTCCACATCTCAGATATTTGGATAGATTTTGAATTTGGTAAAGACGAATTTCCCTTACCCATAACGTAGGGGTGGCCTGTATTCATAACTCAGGATCTGGGCACTGCTAGTATTGATCACCTGCCCTCGGTTGCCATTAAAAAGACGATACTGAACTACCTTCATGAGACTTTAATTCTTCTGATGAAAGTGCTCCCGCAGAAGTTCTCGGGAAGGAGTTCCATGTTTTAGAAGTAGTTTTGAGAAAAACATAGCATATCCAAATCAGAATGGTATGTAATTTGGAAGGGATCATGCCTGTTCCACCTCTGCCTGAAGCGCTCATTCACATTGGCCCTTTGTCAGTTTTTAAGTACAGTTTTTCATAAATTCTGTTTTTTAAAAAAATTTTCTTGTAAATACCTGCAAGAAAATGAATCTCAAGCTAGTATATGGTATAAGTACCTTGACTTTGTGTTCTCTATGGCAGAGGTCATGGACTTAGGAGGTGCTGCTGGCATAGTCAAGGTGAGTAAATGCACAGTGTTTTGTAGATGGTACAGAAGTCATTGCACACTATTGGAGAAAATCAATGTCAATACTGTGGGAGGGGTTCCAATAAAGCAGACCGCTTTGTCTTCAATGGAATTAACCTTCTTGAATGTTGCTGACACAACCCTGATCAAGGCAGGTGGAGGGTGTTCTATCACAGGCCTAATGGAATATCAACCTATAGCACCTCTCAAGGTAATGTCAGACCACATCCTTTAACTCAGCTTACAATCCAGTTCCAGTGAGAAGTTCAACATTTTTCTGGTGTTTTAAATACTTTTATTAGACCAAGCAATTATGAGATCCGAAAAAAAAGCGAAGTTAAAGTTTGAAGAACTAAGTAAAAACACATTGACCTCTTAACTACTGGACAATGACAACCACTTCTGTATTTCTATGGACACACTTGAGAAACTGCTGTCAGATTTCATCCATTAAAATGATGACCAACTCCGTGTCATTCTCACAACAGATTAAGGCATGTTTCGATTAAATTACCCGTTCTAAACTCCAAAAAAATAGACTCATCCACACAAATCTCTTCTGAGACAATGACCTCATTCTATAAACTAGACTAGAGAAATGCACTCCCACTGAGCCGAGTTGCACTCTCCCTGAGGCAACAAAATGAGAACAGTATTATACGTACCTCTGTGTAAGAGCCCAAGCCCTGCATAATTTCCACAAAACTTCAAACTACATTGCAATGAAGGGAAACATATCATCGCCTGCTAAACTGTTCATTGCACCTATTTCTGAACTTCATATACCAATATTTAATCCCTCTAAATGACATTAAGTGCATCAGCATTTGAAAACTATTGATAAGGAAGAATAGAAACACAATGAATAATCACACATTTCTTCACTTATACCTCAGCCCACTCGCATAACATTGCTTTGCAAACTATTCCCCTCAAAACTTATTTTCCAACCATCTTTGCATCACCAGGAAATTTCAATACAATAAAGTTTCCCCTTCACTTAATTCAATAATAATATCAAAGTTGGGCTTTATTGTGAGATGACTCTTCCCAGTAATGCAGTAAAGTACAACCTCACCAGGTTTCTTCTGTGGACAGAAAAAAACCATGATACTAATCCCATAAGCACTGGAAGTTAGTGTTCGTGCCAATATTCTTCCGATATTTATCACACTGATATTTGTGGAATTCTGATATGCACAAAATGGCTGCTGCTCTGTGACTTGTGGCTAACATTTCAAAAGATATTCTTGGGTTAAAGTACTTTGGGACATCTAGAAGTTGTCAATGTCATAAATAAATGCACACACAGCTTTTCTTTTTTCCAACTCTCCTGGATGAAATGGTAAAAGAAACCAGAAGTTTAGGACAGTAGCAAGATGAAGTAAAAACATCACAAAATATAAGAGGTAAGCAGTGAAGGGAAAGTGAAGTGAAAGGAAACGAAGAACAAAAAGAAAAAGCAAAAAAAAAATGGTTCAGAGCATGAAGTCAGAGTTACCTCTGACAATATTTCAAATGCTGTACCAAATAATTGCATAAATCTCCCAACTCTAGGACCCACACAATACAACAGCAAAAAAAAAGACTAGTTCCTAGTTCCTTTGCTGCTTCAATGTAGTTTCTCCAACTCAAAGACTTGTAAAGCTACAAAGGGCTGAAAGGCAAAGCCAAAAAAGAAAAATCCTAGCGGGTGTTGATCATTAGTTTGTTCAATGCATGTACAGCCATCTCACAATGACCTTCAAATTGCCTATGTCAGATAATAATAACCCTCGAATTTTCTGACTGTGTGTAGTGTTGTCCCCAAGTATGGGAGATATAACAGCTGCACAATTGGGGGAAAAAAAGAAACCTTCAAGCTCTTCAAGGTGCTTTGGGACCGCTGAACCTCCAATATGGTCAAGGAAAAGACTTTGTGCATAACAACCAAATGCAGAACAAATATTTTCATGATTAAAAATACCAGAAATTCTGCAGATGCTGTACATCATGAGGAAAATACATAAAATACTGGAAAACTCTGCAGGTCAGGCAGCATCAATGGAGAATAGAGTTAATGTTTTGGGCTGAGACCCTTCATCGGGACTGGAAAGGAAGATGACAGAAGACAGAATAAGAAGGTTGGGGGGCGGAATTAGGGAGGTAGATGGTGTGTGGCTAGGGAAGGTGGGAGGTGTGAATGATGTGAGAAGCTGGGAGGTGGAAGATGGAAAAGGTGAAGGGCTGAAGAAGAAGAAATCTTACAACAGAGGACAGCGGACCATGGAAGAAAGGGAAGCTGGTGGTGAACCAGGGAGAGGTGATGAGCCAGTGAGGAGAAGAGCACAGGTGAGAGGTCAAACAAAATGGGGAATGGAAAAAGAGAGAAGGAGGGAAGGGGGCCAATTAGAGGAACCGATGTTCATGCCATCAGGTTGGAAGCCACCCAAACAGAATATGAGGTGTTGCTCCTTCAACCTGAGTTTGGCCTCATCATGAGAGGAGATCATAGACAGACATGTCAGAGTGGGAATGGAAAGTCAATTTGAAGTGAATAGTCACCGAGTGATCCTGCCTTTTACGGCAGACAGAGCCAAGGTACCTCCCTCCCCTCCCCCCCACCTTCTTATCCTAGTTTCTGCCCCACCCCCCTTCCGTTCCAGTCCTACTGAAGCGTCCTGGCATGAAACATCAACCATAGATGCTCCTTGACCTGTTGAGATCCTCCAGCAATTTGTGCGTGTTTTTCAAGATTACATTCATGTGCTTCCGTTTTAAGATTACACTTTAAAAACAAAATCAACAACACCTAAGAATAATCAAAATCGCACAATTGTTGAAATAAGGTAGACTCAAGAGACCGCAGATGCTGGAATCTGGAGCAACAAACAATCTGCTGGGAGAACTCAATGGATCGAGCATTATCTGTGGGAAGAAAGGAATTGATGACGCTTCAGGTTGAAACTCTGCATCAGCCCTGATGCTGCTCAACCCACTGAGTTCTTCCAGCAGATTGTTTGTTGCTGTTGGAATAATGCAGTCTTGACAGAAAATTAAACAGACATTTTGAACTATTACAGAGCTAGAGAGATTGCTTTGGAAGAAAATTAAAATACAACAGTCCTAAATACAAGTTTATCATAGTGATTTGATCATCTTTAAATTTAGGACATTATACTTTTCCTCCTAAACAATACGTAATAGAAGATCCAGGACTGATGAAACTGTGCCTATGGGCAACTTACACACCTAGTTAAACATTGGGGCTTCATGTCTTGCTCCAGTAACTTAACAAAAATCTAAATGAATATCTTAATACTGCACCGAGGAAGAGCTGCATTGTTGGATGCCGAGTCTTTCAGAGGAGAGATTAACTGGAGTTCTTTGTCCCCTCCTAAATGAGCAAAAACGATCCCATGACATTATTTCAAAAAGGAGTAATGTGTTCAGCATCATTCCCTCACTTGTCATCACAATAACATAGAACTTTTATCTAGAACTTGCCAAGTCACTGCTGTATTTTCCTCGGTACAAGAGTGTTTCAAAAATATACACAGCTTGAAAATGCTTTAGGATATCCAAAGATCAGGAAAGATACTCTAGATATGCAATTATATTTTTCCTTTTGAAGAACAGTCAAATCTAACATTTATTCAGATGATATCTGAAAGGCTTTGTAATTTACCAAACTTTACATAATTTAAATTTAATATCCTTTTTACATTCTCTAATTAGACCAGTGTACAAGTACTGTATAGCAAAAGCAATATTATTTCTGTTTTAGGCCGCTAGTGACATAGAACTTACCTGTGAAGACAGACACTCCAATCTCCACAATGGGACAAGAAAATTAAAATAGTCTTATGAGATTCCACCCCCTTCCCCAAAGGATTTGGATGACAAGTGTGGCTGAAGATTTGCTGGCTCTGTAAAGCTCTAGTAAAGAAACATGGAATAAAATTTACTTGTGTCGTATGTTAGTGAAATAGTTTTAAAAGAAAACACTGCATTCAGGTTCAGAGAGATGAAATAAGCTTTTATAGGACTTTAACGGAAACACGAAAAACAGTAATTACTAGATCATGAAAGACCAAGTTCACCTGCCACTGCCCTGGGAATTGGATGATACAATAGTGGAGTTGTTGACTAATTATGGCTATTACACTCCATCAAGTGGTTTTCTAGCAGTCTTAGACATAAGGCAAGGTGAAAAGCTTTGGGAATCATAGCGCCAAAGTCACTGCTCCTCCCAAAAAGGTTACACCTCCCATGTTGCATTCTGTATGCAAAAGGTCATGATGGCCTTTCAAAGATCTTTGTAAAAAGCATAGCTTCTCTAAAATCTGTTTTCGACAAATCATGTCCAATCTTAACACTGTTTCCTCAAGGCTGCATAATTATTTCAAAAGATATCAAAGCTTCACAATTAAAATGACTTGCAAAAGAATCATAACATATGTGCCAAGGCTCCGCTAAAATTACTTCAGTGTTCTTCGAGACTAATCAGATTATTACAAGAGGATGGTATTAATCTGCAGGACATTCATATTGTACACCAGTTTGAATAAACACGTTCACCAAGACGAACAGAAAAGCTGCGATGTACCTTTTCATAAAGCTGTCTTTTTTTAAACCCTGATACTACAGTCCTAAGTCACTCCTAAATTGTTGGACATCATTAGCTTCATTCTAAGATACACAGACCCAGCCACCTGCGAGAAATTAGTCAGCCCAAGGACTAAGTAGCCCTTCCAGATCCCTGATGCCTTTAGAAACATCCTGTCTTTTCCAACTGCAATCATACAAAATATTTTTGATAATTAAAATGACTTGCTTTTAAATAAAGCAATATAATCCTCTAAAGAATATCTGTACATATTCTATTATCACCAGAATAATTTTGAATTTGCTCTCACCAAATGACTTGCAACCACTTTGATGCCATGGCAAAGAAAGCTCACCAGAACCTCTACTTCCTGAAGACACTAAAGAGATTTGGCATGTCCTCTTTGATCCTCACCAACTTTTATCAATGCATCATTGAAAACATCCTATCCAGATGAATTACAGCTTGGTATGGTAACTGCTCTGCATGTGAAGACAGGAAACTGCAGGGAGTTGTGGACACAGATCAGAAGATCATGGAAAACAGATTACCTTCCATGGACTCTGTCTACACTTCGATAAACCAGCCAGCAGTATCAAAGACACCACCCACCACAGATAGTCTCTCTTCGTTCTCCTCCCTCAGGTGGAAGATACAAAAGCCTAAGATCAGATATCAGCATGCTTTTATCCCAATGTCATAAAACTATTGAATAGCTTCGTCATACAATAAGATGGATTCTTGACCTTACTTCTTGTTATGACCTTGCACCTTATTGCTTACCTGCAATGAACTTTGTCAACACGTTAGTCTGCATTCTGTTATTGTTTTACCTTGTGCTACCTGAATGCACTGTTGCAATGAATTTATCTATACTATAAACCAAATTTCTAACATACAGATAAAAGTTTGAAGCGCAACACACATCAAAGTTGCTGGTGAACGCAGCAGGCCAGGCAGCATCTCTAGGAAGAGGTACAGTCAATGTTTCAGAAGGGTCTCGGCCTGAAACGTCGACTGTACCTCTTCCTGGAGATGCTGCCTGGCCGGCTGCGTTCACCAGCAACTTTGATGCGTGTTGCTTGCATTTCCAGCATCTGCAGAATTCCTGTTGTAAAGTTTGAAGTGCTTCTTTATAATATTATTATGAAACTTAGGAAAGCTCCATTTGATAAGATTAGGGTAGATTGGGAACAGGAATTGGGGTCTATCATTTCCGTGGATGACTGGGGGCAGATTTTACAATTAGTCAATACTTCCTCTGTCTGTGCTAAACATTCCCTAATTCAATTTAAAGTTGTTCATAGAGCACATATGTCCAAAGATAAATTAGCTCACTTTTATTCTCATATTAATCCTTTTTGTGATAGATGTCCGGGGCAGATAGCCTCTTTAACTCATATGTTTTGGTCTTGTCCTACTCTGGAAACTTTTGGAGAGATATTTTTAATATTATCTCAAAGGTATTGAATATAGGTATCTCTCCTCACCCTAATACTGCTATCTTTGGACTACCTAAAATTTCCAGTAATCTTTCTCCTTCAGCCCGTAGAATGATTGCATTTCTTACTTTAATGGCAAAAAGATGTATCTTGCAACATTGGAAAGAGCTTAATGCTCCAACCACCTTTTTTTGGTTTTCTCGGACGATATTATGCTTGAATTTGGAGAAAATTAGAAGCAATCTTTATGATTCCTCACTTAAATTTGAACAGACCTGGAGATCTTTTATTCAATATTTTCATTTAATGCAATTTTTTTCCTTCTCTTTTTTGCTCCATATTTATATACCCTTCTTGTTTTTTTTTTGCTGTTTTTAATGGAGGTCGGGTTTGAGGACGTGATTTTAAGTTCTTTAACTCTATTTGGTTCCAAGTTAGCCTATTGCTTTGCTTTGCTTTTAGTTTAGTTGCACGGTGGGTTTTTTTTTCCCTTTTCTCTCTCTCTCTCTCTCTATATATATATAAAAATTAGTATACTATTATGTTACCTTAGTATGTTATGTTTAAATTACATTGTTTGTATCACTTTTTTTGATGTATTAATATTTCCTGTAATTTTATTATATTCTAACAATGTATTAGTGCCTATATGGCTTACCCTTTTGTATACTTATTCAATAAAAAGATTTAAAAAGAAAGAAAGAAAGAAGTGCATCAGTTTTGCTTTAATTTACAACAGTAGGAATAAAAGATTGAAATGCAACTGTACACTGCTATGAATAGAGGCCACAAAGAAAATCCACTGTTTTTTGTCCACTACTACAACAATCTGAAACCAGTTAAACTACTCCAGAGTTGCAAAGAAGCCAGCTCATCTGGAGGACAAGACCAACACACCAATCTTTAATCTTCTGGCAGGTAACAGCCTTAACCATTGCTTTCCCACTACTACAAGAATTGTGTGCACGTAATTTTTTTTTGTAAATAGAGTTCTCATAAATCATCACCCAAACCCACAACAATATACACTGAAAGTAATATGGATGTTGGGACACCACTCAACACAGAAATGGCAAAGTTACCTCTGCTGCTAGTCAAATTTGAACGTGCAATATAATCCAAACTAGTGAAAACTAATTCACTAACAATTAAACATGCGAAAATATGCAGATACTGAAAATCCAAGCAATACACACAAAATGCTGGAGGAACTCAGCAAGCCAGGCAGCATTTATGGAAAAGAGTAAACAGTTGACATTTCAGGCTGAGACTCTTGATGACGTGTCTCGGCCTGAAACATCAACTGTACTCGCTTCCATAGATGCTGCCTGGATTGCTGAGTTCTTCCAGCATTTTGTGTGTGCTGCATTACATTTAAAAGTTGTGAATCACTTCTTTACATCAGAAAAATTTTCCAAGGTCTTATATGGTTTCACCATGGCTGTTAAGTATCGACAACCTGTGACTTATTGCGGAGAGATATGGACATAAAGTCACTGCATGTTGAATTCAAAAGTCAACCTGGGTACTTCAATAAATCATCTCTCCAGCTTGTTATAACATTTGGGCCAATATCAGTCCTTAACAAATGAGATTTAAAACATACTCAATTAAATGAGAAATCTTCAATCAGTCAATAAACTCTACATCAACAAATACTTCACTGAAAGCATTATCTGTACTCTGCTACCCTTGCTGCCATTTCGTTTCTCACCCCAAAACCTCATAAAATATACTGATGCAAGCGGACTGCTATTCTTCAAAACCAGCTCGACATCAGAATGCCAGCTTACGAAACAGAGGTGCTGTACAGCTTACGAGCTGTCTGGAAGTACATCTGGTTGTACACCCAGACCCTCTACAGCTGTGCTACTGACCACACATGAAAGGAGGAATTGAATCAACTGTTGTTGGATGTGAAAATAAAAGCCAGTTGAGTTTAGACACCGATACAAAATATTGGCAAGGTATTTCCTGACTGCACAAGTCACCTCCCAGTATTAGAGTCAGCAGAATAACAAACTTTAATGAGATTGAATAAATCAGCTTACTTATGTCCCACTTCCCTTTAAAGTAAACTGCTCTTTGTTCTAATACAGAGCCAGAATTATCATCTGTAATTCAGACCACATTTCCAACATTTTGAAATTCACTAATTTCAACTTTATCGATGTACTATAAAAAGCATCTCAGCTGGATGCATCACAGTTTGGGATGGCAACTGCTCTAACCATGTCTGCAGGAAACTGCAGAGTAACAGACACCACTCAGAACCTTATGGAAACTAGCCTCCACACTATGGACTCTGTCTATGCTTCTCACTGCTTCAGTAAGACAGTCAGCATGATCAAAGACCCTACCCACCCCGGACATTCTTCCTTCTGCCCTCTCCCATGAGGCTCAGGGACAGATTCAATCAGTTAAAACAGTGGTCCCCAACCACCGGGCTGCAAAGCATATGCTACCGGGCCGCAAGGAAACGATATGATTTGGCGATATTAAATGATATGAGTCAGCTGCACCTTTCCTCATTCCCTGTCACACCCACTGTTGAACTTTAACACACGCGAGGTCATCAGTGACCCAAGACGTGCAAAGGAATGGGTCCGTGATCCATTTGTGAATGCTTCCAGTGAATCATCCATGTCAGCGCGGGAAAAAGATCAACTCCTCGAGCTTGTAAATGACGGAGGGCTGAAAAATATGTTTGACATAACATCTCTGTCAGCATTCTGGATCAAAGTCAAGGCTGAATATCCTGAAATAGCCACGAAAGCACTGAAAACGTTGCTTCCATTTCCAATATATCTCTGCGAAGCGGAGTTTTCTGCAATGAATGCAATGAAAACTAAATTGTGGAATAGACTGGACATAAGGAACCTCCTTCGAGTATCGCTGTCTCCCATTACCCCTCGATAGGACTGCCTTGTTGTAGGAAAGCAAGCCCAGGGCTCCCACTGATTCAGCAATATTGGTGTGTAGCAATGATTTTATATGTTCATACAAGGAAAATATTTAATATCCAAACGTTACTTAAAATGTTATGATGCTATTGACTTATAATTCAGTTGTCCCCAACCTCCGGGCTGCGAAGAATGCAGCGGTACAGCGGTGGCCGGAATGCACCCAGCACGTCTAAGAAAAGAGCCGAAATAAACAAACTAATTGATTACGTGCCAGGCAGCACCTAATCAATTAGCTTGTTTATTTTGGGTCTTTTCTTAAAGACACGCTGGGTGCATTCCAGCCACCGCTGCCCCGCTGCATTCTTCGCAGCAATGTATCAGCCCGTGGGCCGGAGGTTTGGGACCACTGCTATAATTGACTTATCACTATATTCGTGAGAGGAAAATATGCAGTGTGTTTAATATTAAATTCGTTAGATAAACCCCTTTAGAAACAAAATTGAGTATATTAGTCACTTATAAGTGACTTCATCACCTATATTTTAGTCGTGTTTAACACCCACTACCCCCCCCCCACCCCTGGTCGGCCGGTCCGCAAGAATATTGTCAATATTAAACCGGTCTGTGGTGCAAAAAAAGGTTGGGGACCCCTGAGTTAAAAGACTACCAGTACAATAAGGTGTAATTGACCTCACAATCTACTTTTTATGACCATGCATTTTATTGTCTTACCTGCACTGCACTTTCTCTCCAGTTGTTGCACTTTATTCTGCAATCTGTTATTATTTTACCTTGTACTTCTCTGGTACAGTTTGTAATGAATTGATCTGTATGAAAAGTATGTAAGACAAGCTTTTCACTCTATCTCAGTACGTACGACAATAATAAAACAATTTCAATACGTCAGGCAATGAGCAGTCAGTTTAAAAGACTGGTCAGCAGTTGAAAACGAAACATTCCTCTTTTTGCACAACACTTTACTGTACCAGCAACCCAGGATTAAATCCTCTCACTGTCTGTAAGGAGTTTGTGTAGTTATTTCAGGAGTTTCCTCTGGGTGCTTCAAGTTCCACCCACAGTCCAAAGACGTACCAGTTGGTAGGTTAATAGGTCATTGTAAATTGTCCCTTGATTTTGTTGACTTTGAGCAGAAAAATCCTACAAAAGGTAGTGGATTCAGCCAATTACATCACGGGTAAAACCCTCCCAACCATTGAACACATCCACATGAAATGTTGCTGCAGAAAAACAGCATCCATCATCAAAGATCCTCACCATCCAGGCCATGCTCTTTTCTTCTTGCTGCCATTAGGTAGAAGTTAGAGGTGCCTCAGGACTCGCACCACCAGGTTCAAGAACAGTTACTACTCATCAATCATCAGGCTCTTGAACAAATAGGGTTAACTACACTCATTTAAGGACTCTTATCTTGTTATCTGATGCTCATTATTTATTGCTTGTTATTTCTACCTGCATTTGCACAGTGTGTTGTCCATTGATCCTGTTTAGTTACTGTTCTATAGATTTGCTAATTATACCCACAGAAAAAGGAATCTCAGGGTTGTATGTGGTGACATGTATGTACTCTGATAATAAATTTTACTTTGAACTTTGATTAAGCTAGGGTTAAATTAAGGGTTGTTGGGTGGTATGGTTCGAAGGGTTGGAAAGGCCTACTCCGCACTGTATCTCAATAAATAAATAAATTAAATAAATAATGTGTAATCAATAACCACTTCACATTAGCTCCGTTTTCGTAAAAACATCTGATAAGGTGGAACCTACTATCCAATGATTTGGCTTTGAGAAGCTCAAGACAACCAACACAGATCAGTTGGACAACAGAGAAGATCACATCAGGAATAGCTGAAACAACTTACAAAATTCTTCTCACAGCTACTGTCGAACAGGAAGTACAGAAGCCCAAGGTTCCACACCACCAAGTTCAAGGACAGCTACTTCCATTCAACCAGTTGGTGCTTGAACCAACCAGCAAATTCTAATTTCTGCAGTTTAGCAACACTATGACCATTTTGTACCAAAGTGGATTTTGTTTGTTCTAGTTGTGTTCTTTCTGGTAAAAAAATGCATGATTTACGTTAACATTCTTCTGTGAATGCTGTTTAGATAATGCTGAGTGCTTGAGATGCTGTTGCAAAGAAGTTTTACATCGATTCTGTGCTTACGCCTACTTGTGCATATGACAATAAACATGCTATTGACTTACTGAAACACTTGAAGCCATCACCAGGTTAATGGACAAGGGTAGCCAAGGGGCCAAAGTTTTCCCTGGCAAAATGGAAACTTGTTGGAAAATCTTCATATGAGAAATGGCCAAGTGTCCATGAAGTTGTACGCAGTAGCTCTTAATCTATTTGGAATGAGATTACCAAAAGTGCATCACAAAGGTCAATGGTTCAATGGTTTAATTTAATATTGGAGAATATATACATTATAAGACCTGAAATCTTTTCTCTTTGCAGACATCCATGAAACAAAAAAATCCCAAAGAATGAATGAACCCCAAAGTATATTTATTATCAAAGTACATCTATGTCACCATATACAACTCAGAGACTAATTTTCTTGCGGTCATTTACAGTAAATTAGCTGGCTGGTGGCACAGTGACATCAATGCCGGACTTCGGAGCAAAGGCTCCTGAGTTCGAATCCAGTCGGCTCCCTTGCACGCTTTCCATCCGTGCTGGGTTGAGCGTCAAGCTTGCAACTCAGCCTCATAAAAATAAGAAAGCCTGCCAAAAAAAATGCCATCAATACGGCATCCTGATGACTCCACTTGGAGTTAAGGGCTTTCTTCTCCTTCACAGTAAATTCAAGAAACACAATAGAATCGCTGAAAGACTGCACCCAACAGGATGGACAATCAATGTGCAAAAGATATTTTATTGATCCCAAAGGAAGGGATCGTTACAGTGTCACAATAGCATTACAAGTGTACAGATATACAAATGTTAGAAGAGAAGTGAGAAAGAATACCTTGTATAGTGCTTTTTCGAGCATCGTAGTTGTCTTAGTCTATTACTAAAAGTGCTCCTTTGTTCAGCCAAGGTGGCAAACAGTGGGTGAGAAATACTGTCCAGAATTACCAAGATTTTCTATAGGGTCCTTTATTCTAACAGCCTCCACTGTGTCTACTTTGACTCCTATAACACAGCCAGCCTTTCAAATCAGTTTATTAAGCCTGTTGGCATCACTCTTATTGATGCCATTGCCCCAGCACACCACCACACAGAAGACTGTACGTGCAGAACATGCGAAGGAGAGACCTGCATACTCCAAAGGACTTCAGTCTTCTCAGGAAGTAGAGGCGACTCTGGCCCATGTACACAGCCTCTGTGCTCCACTCAAGTCCAGTCATCCAGGTGCATCCTCAGGTCTTCACCACATCCACGTCCTCAGCATCAATAGTAACAGCGAGCACTGCAGGCTTAGTCTTCCGATAGGCCATGTTGAGCTGCAGGTGATTCAACTGGCATCATTTGACAAAGTCCTCCACCTGTATTCATCCTCCCATCTCCTGCCCTCCTTTTAAACACCTATCTATTGCAAAGTCATCAGAGAATTTCATTCAAGGCTTTTGGTTGGCACTTTTTGGGTACTGGGACCACACAATGTTTTCCACACAATCGGGACCCTTTCCAGGCTGAGACTCAGAGTGAAAATGTGCTGGAGAACTCCACACAGCTGCTCAGCACAATTCTTCAGGACCTTGGGGTTCACACCATCCGGTCCCAATGTTTTGCCGTGTCTGAGTTTCCCCAAAGCCCTTCTCACATACTCAGTTGTGAAGGCAAGTCCATGATAACTGCAATGGAAAGACAACAGACTGTGCAAATACAAAAAGAAAATAATAATAATTAATAATAAGTAATATCAAGAAAACAAGATGAAGAGTCCTTGAAAGTGAGTCCATGGGTTGTGGGAACTTTTCAATGATGGTGCAAGTGAAGTTGAGTGAAGTTATCCCCTCTGGTTCAACAGGCTGATGGTCAAGGTAATAATTCTTCCTGAACCTTGTGGTGTGGGTCCTGAGGCTCCAGTACCTTCTTCCCAGTGGCTGCAGCAAGAAGAGAGCATGGCCTGGATAATGGAGTGCCTTGATGATGGATGCTGCTTTCCTATGACAGTGTTCCATGCAGATATACTCGACGGTGGAGAAGGTTTTACTTGGTGTTTCCACACCAGGTCGTGATGCAACGAATCAATATACTCTCCACCACAGTTTGTCAAAGTTTTACATGACATGCTGAATCTTTGTGGACTTCTAAGAAAGCATGTTGGGTCCGGTTACTTATAAAATGCATTAATGGTGACTAATGGTGAGTGAACAATCTACAAGTCGGCGTGGTTCAAGATGTAAAACATATTGTTATCCTCTGATCTGTGAGTGTACACAACAGGCATGACCGTTGGAATGCTCAGTTTTTGGCAAATCATATTTAATTTACAACCACATGGTTTTATTTATTTCATAAAATAATCGACTGTTAAATATTATACACATAAGCATGGGTTAGAAAAGAATTCAATGGTTACACAATTTAGAGAGAAACCAAATGCTGACCAGCTGGCATTTCTAAATTGTATATGGTTGCACGCCAGACTGCTTGCTTGGGGAACAGTCCACCCATAGAATAGTTTGCTAACCTGTACAATGAATACTGACTCACCGTATGGCTGGGTTGGATATCAGTTATAAGGCAAGCATTCTTCTAAAAGCAATACTTGCATATGATCTGCTATTCTAGTATCCTTCAACCAAAGGGATCAGAGGAGTTTTCCAAATGACATGCCTATGTGAATCGAGGAAGACAATTTATTTTTCTGCCTCATCTTGGAAAGTGCAGATGGATGAGAAGTGCCTGCATTGTGATAGATGAAGCTTTATAAAACAGTTGCAAGAAAAAGTTTGCAAATCCTTTACAATTACCTGGTTTTCTGCATTAATTACTCATAAAATGTGATCTGATCTTCATCCAAGTCACAGTAATAGACAAACACAATCTGCCTAAACTAATAACACACAAACAATTGTATTTCTTCTCGTCAATACTGAGTACACCATTTAAAACAATCACAGCCTAGGTTCAAAAAAGTATGTGAACCTCTGGGATAATGCCTTCCACAAAAGCTATTTGGAGTCAGGTGTTCCAGTCAATGGTGTGGGTTGTGGAGGTGCCCTGGCCTATAAAAAGGACAAAGTCAAGCAACTGACAGAGCCTGCTCTTCTCAAGTAAGATCTGTTTATGTGCACCATGCCACAATCAAAACAACTTTCAGAGGACCTTAGAAGAAATGTAGAGATGCATAAAACTGGAAAAGGCTACAAAAGCATTTCTGAAGATAAGTGTTCATCAGTCCACAGTCAGAGAAACAGCTTACAAAATGGAGGAAATTCAGAACTGTTGCTACTCTCCCTAGAGTGGGCATCCTGCAAAGATCACACCAAGAGCACAGAGTGTAATGCTGAAGGAGGTGAAAAAGAACCCGAGGGTAACAGCAAAAGACCTGCAGAAATCTCTAGAACTTTCTGAAGTCTATGTTCGTGGACAACGTTCTGTGAACAGATGAGACAAAATTTGAACTTTCAGGCAGAAATGCACACTGCTATGCTCGGAGGAAAAAGGGCACTGCACACCAACACCAAAACCTCATCCCAAATGTGAAGCATGATGGAAGGAGCATCAGGTTTTAAGGCTGCTTTGCTGCCTCAGGGCCTGGACAGTTTGCAATCGTTGAGGGAACAATGAATTCAAAATTGTATCAAGACATTTTACAGGAGAATGTCAGTTGGATGACGCAACAAGACAATGATCTAAAACACAAGAATAAGTCAACAGAATGGTTTAAAAAAGAGGAAAATTTGTGTTTTGGAATGGCCAAGACTGAGACCAGACCTTAACCCAATTGAGATGCAGTGGTACGACCTGAAGACGGCTGTTCATACAGAGTTTCCCAGAAATACCAATGAACTGAACAGCTTTATATGGAGGAATGGTCTAAAATTCCTCCTCGCCATTGTGCAAGTCTGATCAGTAGCTACTCTTTTCCATAGATGCTGCCTGTCCTGCTGAGTTCCTCCAGCACTTTGTGTGGATTGTTTGTGTGTTATTAGTTTAGGCAGATTGAGATTTAGATGAAGATCAGACCACATTTTATACGTAATTAATGCAGTAAATCAATTAATTGCAAATGGTTCACAGAAAAACAGAAACCATTTCTGAAGAAACTATAAGAAATGATTATCAGGTTTTTATGGGGGAATCCCTGCTACTGTCCACACTATTCTCCACAAGTAAACAAATCAGATGCCCAAGACACTCAAATGGACACTGGCAATTAACTTTAGAAGTTGCTCATCTACAATGCCTTGTAAAAGCATTCAGCCCCCAACCGCTCGTTCACATAAATGAGTATTACAATCATGAATTTTGATCAATTTAATTGAGAATTTTTATTTGTGAATCACATGCTCCCCTTTTCACAGTACAGCCCAAAAGAAAAAGAGAGGAAATTGAAAAGCATGAAAAACTAAGAATTCGAAACTGAAATGTCAGCAATTCAATGAGCACTTCCCCTTTGCTCAGTACTTTGTTGAACCACCTCCTGCAGCTACTACAGCCAGTAGTCTTTTGGGATAATTCTCTATTAGCTTTGCAAAAGGTGATGGAGTAAGATTTGCCCATTCCTCCTTGCAAAATTGCTCAAGCTGTGCCAGGTTAGTTGGGGAGTCTTGAGCTCTTGCCAAAGATGTTTGATAGGGTTAAGGTCAGGAGTCCTGCTGGCCCACTCAAGGACGTTAATTCTTTTCATTTGAAGTCACCCCCGTGGTTGCTCTGGCAGTGTGCTTTGGGTTGTTGTCTGCTGAAAGTCAAGCAGTTTAAACTTTCTGGGAGATGCTAGCAGGTTTTTATCCACGATTGCTCTGTATTTAGCAGCCTGCATCTTCCCATTAATCCTGACCAGATTTACAGTCCCTGCTGCTGAAAAGTATCCCCACAGCATGATGCCACCTGTATCCCTACCATACTTTACAGTAGGGATGGTGTTACCTGGGTTAAGGTCAGGACTCCTGATGCGCAGCATTAGATTTATGCCACACTTACCACTTAGTGTTGAGGCCAAAAAGTCAGTATCATCCAACCCACAAGACCTTTTCCACACCTTTACAGCATCTTCTAAGAGATGCTTTGCAAAGTCTTTACAGGTGGGGATATAAGACAAGGTTTCTTTCTTGCCACTCTTACATATATATCCTTTTTATACAAGACCTTAGAGATTGTGAAGCCAAAAACTTCATCTCCAGTTAACAGTCACTGACTTCTGCAGCTCACTTCAGAGTGAATGCTGTTATCACAGTAGCCTCTCTTACAAGTGTCATTCTCTCCAGTAATAAGGTTTAGCGGGGCAGCCTGATCTAGGCAGTGTTGTTGTGGTTTCACGATGGACAGCACTGAGCTCTGAGGTACATTTACTGCCTTTGAGATGGTCTTGTACCTGCCCCAGCTTTTTGCTCGCCATTTACATTTCACTGACTTGTTTTCAATGCTCTTTTATCTTCATTTTGGTTTGGTCTGTTGAAAATCTATCATACTGTTCGACCTTAAAGAGAGAGGGGTATTTATTCCTAGGAATTTACTGTAAACAGGTGACCCTCCAATTTTCTATATTAACAAATTGGGTGAGTTGGTAAGGTGATGCACAGAATTGCAGCAGAGAAAAGTCAGCAACAGTAATTACAAAGGGGTGAATACTTTTTTAGTCTCACAATTTCAGTTTTTAAATTTTAGTAAATTATTGACAGGTTTTGGAATTTTTCATTTGATTTGAGATGATGCACAATGCTTTGCATGTTATCTCAAAAAATCCAACTTCAATATATTTTAAATTTAGAGACAGTATAATTTAAAAATTGTTGTGGGCGATGAATACTCTTAAGGCACTGTATCTATTGGTCACAAAACATTCTGTATTTGCTGAACATTGTTGTAATCTCTATAATACGCAAATTCTCAGTTAGTTTTGTTTCTGTTACAATAAGCCACAATGCCCACAGCACTGGAAATATTGACCTACCATTATGAAGAAAGGCAAAGTAGAACAGTTCTGGTGAATTACTTTATTTGCAATGTTGGAAGTGCCAGTTCGAGATAATATGTTTTGGATTAAACATGTCCCTGATCAATTCTCAGCCCCTTGCAAGAGTGTTGGGTGGGCTTAGTGAAGGCAGCAAAAGAGGGAAAAGAGGAGAATTCAGCAATACTGTTCTGATTGCTGGCTAAAGGGAAAACAGTGTCTTAACTGACATTTTAAAAGGGGATACATATTTTAAAAACATTTTTGCATCCATCTGGGTCATCAAGGCATTGGCCTACTGAACAAATATCCGTTTGGTCATGACATCTGCAAAGCCCAAAGCACTCAAGGCTCGGTGAGACTGAGACACGTGGTGTTTAATCCTGCCCTGTGAGATCATTGAAACTTGTTCTCAGAATGGACATGTGGTTATGACAGAATGCATCTCTTTATACACCACACTGATACATTGTACGAATGGCAACAAATACCCAGCAGGTCAGGCTGCTTATGTGATAAGAGAAACAGAGTTAATGTTTTAGATTAAAGGCCCTTGTGATGCTCTACAAAAGTGTCTGACCTGAAATACCAACTTAATTTCCCTTCCCACTGTTGCGGCCTGACCCACTGAGTATTTGCAGCTGCATGTTTTTATTTTAGATTTTGAGCATCTGCGGATGGTCAACTTTCACGCTGCTTGAATAAGTCGGCACTAGCACATCAACTACCAATACCAACTGATAAAATCCAAAAGATATAAAATTAAACAGATTGTACCTAACTATCCCATTTCAAATGAAAATACTATCAAAAAGATTGCTTAACTAAACCCTCAACATTACAGCTCGCTCACTGGATTACCCAATTACACATAGAACATGACAGCACAGTATAAGCCCTTTAGCCCACAATGTTGTACCGACCTTCTAACTTATTAGAACATAGAAAACCTACAGCGCAATACAGGCCCTTTAGCCCACAAAGCTGTGCCGAACATGTCTTTAACTGAGAAATTACCTAGGGTTACCCATAGCCCTCAGTTTTTCTGAGCTCCATGTACCTGTCCAGGAGTCTCTTAAGAGACCCTATTGTATCCGCCTCCACCACTGTCGCCAGCAGCCCATTCCACGCACTCACCACTCTCTGCATAAAAAAACTTACCCCTGATACCTCCGCTATACCTACTGCCAAGCACCTTAAAACTGTGCCCTCTCATGCTAGCCATCTCAGCCCTGGCGAAAAAGCGTCTGACTATCCACACGATCGATGCCTCTCATCATCTTATACATCTCTTATCAGGTCACCTCTCATCCTCCATCGCTCCAAGGAAAGGACAAGTTCACTCAACCTATTCTCATAAGGCATGCTTCCCAGTCCAGGCAACATCCTTGTAAATCTCCTCTGCACCCTTTCTATGGTTTCCACATCCTTCCTATAGTGAGACGACCAGGGTGTTACTCCAAGATAAATCTAAACCTTCTCTCCTACATAGCCCTCCATTTTTATATTATCCATGTGCCTATCTAAGGCACAAGGGACTGGTGATCCTGGAAATCCAGAACAATACACACAGAATGTTGGAGGAACTCACCAGGTCAGGCAGCATCTATGGAAATGAATAAAGAGTTGACGTTTTGGGCCGAGACCCTTCTTCAGAACTGGAAAGGAAGAGGAAAGATCCCGGAATAAAAAGGTGTGGGGAGGGGAGGGAGGATAAGCTAGAAAGTGATAGGAAAGGCCAGGTTTATTGTAAAGGTAAAGAGCTGGAGAAGAAAGAATCTGACAGGAGAGGACAGTGGATCAAGGGAGAAAGGGAAGAAGCAGGGGTACTGTGCGAGGTGATAGGTGGATGAGGAGAAGAGGCCAGAGGCCAGAGTGGGGAATAGCAGAAGAGAGAAGGGGGAGGGAAAAAAAACCAGAAAGAGAAATTGATGTTCACAGCATGTGGTTGGAGGCTACCTAGATGGAATATGAGATGTTGCTCCTCCACCCTGAGAGTGGCCTCATCGTGGCAGAAGAGGAGGCTATGAACAGACATGTCAGAACAGGGATGGGGATAGGAATTAAGATCATTGGTCACCGGGAAAGTCCGTTTTGGGCAGATGGAGCGGTCCCCCAATTTACATTGAGTCTCACCAATGTAGAGGAGCCTGCGTCGGGAGCACTGGATACAATAAGATGACTCCACCAAATTCGCAGGTGAATTAGTGAGGGCAACGTCAATGGTGGAGGAAGGGAAACCCTATTCTTTGAAGTAGGAGGACATCTCTGATGTCCTGGAAAGTTTCTTAAAAGTCCCCAATGTATCTGTCTCTACCACAACCTTTGACAGGGCATTCCATGTACACATCAGTCTCTGGGTAAAGAACTTACCTCTGACATTCCCCACCCCTATACTTTCTCCAATCACCTTGAAATTATGCCCCCGGGCATGAGCCGTTTCTACCCTGAGAAAAAGTCCCTGGCTATCCACTCTATCTAGTCACCGCTATCAAATCACCTCTCATCTTCCTTCGCTCTAAAAAGAAAAGCTTTAGTTCACTCAACCAAATTGAATATCCCATGTTACATATTTTATAACATGAGATCTCCACTGTGCTAATATTCTTCATTGCATATGAATACTTTAATATTCAAGACTGACAAATTGCCATATAATAAAACATAATTCCAAGAGTACTTCAAAATTTTGCATTTGGTTTAAATATAGCATTCATACACTAGAACAGACCTAACACTCCAAAATTCCTGACAAACCGTACAATTGTACATTTTAAAAACAGAGTAAGCTTGTCAGAAAGATAAAACAAGATTTGATTTACTCTTCACGGTATAAAATAGAGGAGGTACCTATTTAAAGTAACCAGTGAGTGTATACTTGAATCTTCTGCTGCTATAGCTCATCCATTTCAAATTTTGATGTGTTCTGCATTTAGAAATGCTCTTCTGCACACCACTGTTGTAACTTAAGCTTATATGAGTTACTGTCACCTTCATCAGCTTGAATCAATCTGCCTTCCTCATTAACAAGGAGTCTTTGCCGACAGAACTGCCATTCACTGCACGTTTCTGGATTTTCACACCATGCTCTGTAAGTTCTAGAGACTGTTGTGTGTGAAAGTCTCAGGAGATCTGTGGTTTCTGAGGTACTCAAAGCACCCTGTCTGACACCCACAATCGTTCCAAGGTCAAAGTCACTTAGATCGCATTTCTTTCCCATTCTGATATTAGGTCTGAACAGCAACTGAACCTGTTGATCATGTTTGCATGCTTCTATGCACTGAGTTGCTGTCACATTATTGACTCATTAAATATGTGCATTAACGAGCAAGTGTACCAGTGTACCTAACAAAGTGGCCACTGAGCATACATCAAAGAATGCATCAGAAAAATCTTCGAATCAGAATCAGGTTTAATATCAGTGGCATATGTCATGAAATTTGCTGCTTTGCAGCAGTTGAACCTTGCTGTATATAATAAAAAAACTACAAATTACAATAATTATATATATTAAAATAAGTTAAATATGTAGTGCCAAATGAGAAAAAATAGTGAGGTAGCATTGTCTATTCATCAGTCTGAGGGCGGAGGGGAAGAAGCTGTTTTTGAAATGTTGAGTGTCCCCCTCCAGGGTCAGATTCAATGTTTCAGATGCAATTGTAGATAATTTAAGGAATCGGTAAACTTGTGTGCAGTGACAATTATTCATTGGTCTTTTTCTCTGCTGCTTGCAGAGGGGGAATGCAAATGGAAAAGCCCTACATCTTTGTCAAACTTTCAATTAAATGTACACTGAAAAGAAAATATAACATTAGCTTAAAACGTTTGAATCTTTTAGTATAAATAAGTGCATCTGAAGCATGTTCATTCATCTTTAAGTTCAATATTGGCTCTTTTATTAAAAAAACATTATTGTTTTATCTTGTTCGGTTCAAGCTATGCTCCTGCCTGTGGTAATCTTGCATGTTGGATCTTGCAAAATAGTACAGTGTCCTAAACACATTAACACTGCAATTTTGCAATCTCTCTCTGTATTTCAGGACTGGGGAAATTGAGCTGGGTTCCATTATTTTATGCTGTCATTTTATACTGTACTACTGAGGCAATAAAAAAACATCTAGTCACTCATCATTTTTCCAGCTGTCTAAAAGTCTTAGGCACTGACACTGAGAGTACAGTGGGTCAGTCAGCTCATTTCCACAGTGGCCAATAGTGACGTTTTTTTAGGTTGTTTCTTTTTCCCAGCTCCCTGCTGGAATTACTTAATTTACTGCTAGCACAGTTCTCAGTTCAATGCACTGCAGTTACACTTCTTCAAGTACTTTTTAAATACAATCAAGTTGATTTTGCTTCCTCCACCCACTGAAGCAATAAACTCCACATCTCCAATACTCAATGAATGAAAATACTCTATCTTAGTTTCCATAAGACTAGGAGAGGCCATTCAATCCATTCAGACTACTCTGCCATTCAACTACTCTGATTTATTTTCCCAATCAACCCCATCCTTCTGTTTTCTTCCCCATAAACTTTGACACCCTTATTAATTAAGAACCTATCAACCTCTTCTTTAAATATAGCCAAAGACTTGGCCTCCACAGCCATCCGCAGCAATGAATTCCACAGATTCACACCCCTCTGGCTCTAAAGAAATCCATCTTCATCTCTGATTTCCTCTCCAATTGCATCCCTTTTCATTTATCCACCCCTACCAAGGTAAATATTGCTCTCGATCACAAGAGGCACTGCAGATGCTGTGATCTGGAGCAAAAAAAAACAAACTGCTGGAGGAACTCGGCTGGTCGAGCAGCATCCGGGGAGGGAAGTGATGTCCGATGTTTTGGGTTTAGGCCCTTCATCAGGACTGGAGGTGGAGCAAAGGTAACCAGGATAAAGAGGCAAGAGGGAGGGGTGAGGCAGGAAGTGGCATGTGGTGGGTGGAACCAGATGTGGAGGGAGATGATGAGCAGATGGGGCCAAGTGGAGTCATGAGACAGTGAATGGTGGGCGGTAGGTAGCGAAGGCAAGAGGAGGAAAGGGATAGTGGAGACAGCTGGGGAAGGAGGAGGTATGTGATAAGTGGAACCATACAGAGCAGGCATTGCCAACCTGGGATTCACGGACTCCTTGGTTAATGACAGGAGTCCATGGTATAAAAAGAGCTGGGAACCCCTGATATACAGGAAGGTTGATGGACAGTTGCATTCAGTTTGGGATTACTTTCTGCAAATCAAAGGTGCAGTTGCCTGTACCCTAGCTGTGCACGTCCATTTGTCAAGTATGTGGAATAGTCCTTGTTCCAAACCTACTAATACCAAACCCAATCCTTTCTCCACTACAGCAACAACTTCATTGGTGCTGCCTCCTGCAATTGTGCAGAATTTGTCAGTTTTATCACCTTGGCTACCAACATCCACTCTGCCCTCACATGTGCTTGGACCATTTCTGGCATTTCGCTCCCTTTTACAGATCTCTCTCTGTCTCTCCATTTCAGGAAACATTTAGTATTACCCGCAGCTACGTTGACTACGTCTCCTCCCACCCACTCCCGAGTAATAATGCTATTTGTTTTTCTCAGTTTATCCATTTCACCCACATCTGTTCTGAAGACAAGTCTTTCCCTTCCGGCAATTCTGAAACGTCCTCCTTCAGGAAACAGGCCTTCTGTTCTCCCATGGCTGGAGCCCACACTCACTTTTCCACAATTTCCCTGAATTCCTGCTTTTACTAGTCCACCCCCAAAGACAGAACAGAGATGGAGTTTCCTTGTTCCCCATCAGTCTTCACAGCCAGCACAACACCCTCCACCATTTCCGAAAGGTCCATAAGCACATAAACACTACCTCATTATTCATCTTTTGCACTGTTATTCATTTTGCAATTTACAGTAATTTTTATGTCTTGCACTGTACAGCTGTCACTAAACAGCAAATTTCATGATGTCTGTCAGTGACAATAAACCTGATTCTGAATCCTTCTCCTTCCCGTTACTTCCTGTCTTCCGCAGGGACGAATCTTTCTGAGAGACCCTGCTTCACCCACCCCTCTTTGGCATTGGCACTTTCCACTGCAACTGTAGCAGGTACAAAACCTGGTCCTACACCTCTGCCCTCACCAGCAACTAGGTCCACCAACATATTTAACACTCCCAATGTGATCTCCTCATCAGTGAGACCAAGCACCGACTAGGTGAACGTTTTGCATTACATGCTGTGTGATATCAACGTGATTTCCCAGTTGCATGCCATCACAATTCCCCCTCCCATTCCATCTGTCCTCACACTCCTCCACTGCCAGGATGACGTCAAACATAAACTAGAAAAACAACATCTCACACTCCACATTCAAAGTCTACAACCACAAGGTACGAAGAGTGAATTTCCCAACCCACACTCGCTGGGCTCCATTCTCTCTCCTAGTTTGCCCCAACACTGCTCCTTCTCCTCCCCTGTGACTTACCCGGTTCTATCAGCTTATCACCTACACACACCTTCTGGTTCTCCTATAACCTCCCCCCACCATCATCTTCCTCTCCCCCATTTATCTGTTTCCTTCTCATTTTACAGATTCCTGCATCTGCACCCTTGTTTCCACTGATCACCTTCTAGCTCCTGTCCCCATCTCCACCCACCTGGTTCCATTACCTCCTTTGTTCTTATCCATCTCTACCTATCATCCAATGCAGTTCCACTCCAACTCCACCCTTTCCTCCTCCGGCTCCATCTCCTCATCATCTCCCTCCTTACTCGGCTCCACCCGTCACCTACCAGCCCCTGCATTGCCCACTCCCTCTCAATTCTTTACACTGGCTCTTCTCCCTCTCCACGCCCAGTGCTGATGCAGGTTCTCCACCTGAAATGTGGATGATCCATCTGCCTCCTCAGTTGCTTCTTGACCTACTGAGTTCCTCCAGCAGTTATTTTGGGATATTTTACCTCAGCAAATGAGATTTCAATTTAAAATCTCACCCTCAATGGAGTGAAAGGTGGTGAGATTGAAAGAGACCGCTCAACATCCTAAAGATATGGCCACCAATAGTCAACGATTCAACGGATACTCAAGATATTAGATTTGGAACACAGATCTCTGCTGCACCACAGGAGGTCATTTATATTCATACCAACTCACAGCAGAACAAACCTAACAAGATCCTGACTCACTCTTCCTTCAGTTAGTCCTGACGAAGGGTCTCGGCCTGAAACGTCGACTGCACCTCTTCCTACAGATGCTGCTTGGCCTGCTGCGTTCACCAGCAACTGATGTACGTTGCTTGAATTTCCAGCATCTGCAGAATTCCTGTTGTTTCCCTATCTTACCTCCCTTTGACCCAGCAACTTACTCTCTCTTGCTACTTTTCTGTTAAAAGCTAAAGTCTGTCCTGAGCCTCATAGGCTCATCAGGCCTGCGCTTATGCAGGGTACAGTAGCCAATTAATCTACTACGCAAATAAAAAGAAAACAAGGATGAGTAAGTTGAAAGATACGGTACTGCGTATCTGTTAGCTGGTGCACGTTGGAGGGAAGTACTGACAGACATTGCAAGTGTGGGAATAAATGACAGAGAATTAGAACTCCAGCCAAACACTACTGGCAGAACTCCTTAACAAACAGTTTGGACATGCTCGAAGTATGATTGCTCGGAACAAGGCGGCCCACATCCGGTTTCACTTTGAACCACACCCTGGTGAAGGGTATTTAATTACAGGCAGGTTGGATCAAAGATATCATGATCAAATAGGACAACTTAGGTTGAGCAGGTGAAGTGAGGTATTGGAAGCGTTGGGGAATACACTGAAGGGAGACAATAGGGACAAAAGGGATTGGGGATAGGGTGCAAATGGAGGACAGTGGGTAGGGAGGAGAAACAGAATCAAGGATAGGGCGGCATGGTGCATAGCGGTTAGCACAACTCTTTACTGTACCAGCAACGCAGGTTCAATCCCTGCTACTGCCTAAGGAGTCTGTACCTTCTCCCCGTGACCACGTGGGTTTCCTCTAAATGGTCCAGAGACGGAAGGATTGCTGGGTTAATGATTAGGAATTGTCCAATGCTGAGAATAGGATTAAATTGGGGGAATTGCTGGGCGGCGCGGCTCGAAAGGCCGACTCCACGCTGTATCACAGTAAATAATAATCAAGATAAATGGAAGTTGGGGGGAAATCATGCGAACAAGGCGCGTGTCACTGAAGGGGAGAGGTAACAGTGTTGGAGAGGGGTTATGCTAGGGCAGGGGCCATGGTGAGGGGGGTCACTGGAGAAGGGTCCACATCTCGGAGAGGAGGTGTCACGCTGATGGCCCAAAGTGAGGGGGGAAGAGGCCAAGATGAGGTCTCGGTACCAAAGTTAGGGGGCGCGTTCACGTTGACGGGAAGGGGGCGGTGCCAACGTTAGGAGGCGTGGTCACGTTGAGGGGGGCCATGGTGATTGGGGGGGCATGGTGAAGGGAGCAAAGCGGGAAAATACTTAACGACAGGGCTGGGAAGAGTTACCACTCACCGCGACATGGCCTCGATCTTCAGCGATCTGACGCTCGGGTCTCCGGTGCAGCCAGACCGGGCGAGTTGGGAACGGAGCGGCCGCGGTGGCGCCTTCTCACTGCGCTGCCATCCGAACGCGGAGGTGGAGCCGTCAATCATCAGCACAAGCCCCTCCTCTCGTAACGCCCCGCCCCTTGTCCCCGCCTCCTGATTGACAGTCGGCCCGGGCCATACCACCGAATAGGGGTTCCATGATACTGGTGAGTCCCACCAACTGAAGTGAAAACGCAATCCTGGGACAGCGCCAATGCCTAACCGTCAGTACAACGCATGGAAAATCACAAGACATTTGAACGAGCCTTGGTTCTCTCTTTAGCCTCATCCTTGTTTATACTCATTGGCTGTGCTCTACCTGGCGCCCTGTTTGCCGGCAGCCGGCGGGAGGCTGTTGCCATGCCAACCCCGACAGGGCCCTGAGCTGGAATCTCGTGCTCGGCCTGCCGCGGTTTTCCTGCAAAACACCTATTTAATATACCAAACATGTTTGTAAAAGAAATGTTTCTTTTCCGTCGGAGACCCTTAAGTTGCCTTATGCTTTTTTCCCAATAAAATTGTTTATGAAAGCACTTGCAGGCTTTCTGTCATGAAATACCTGATTATTATTTCTACTCATTTCATTTTTTTGCTGCAAAACTTTGCATAAATAATTGAGTACTTCCGAGTAAAACAACTGCAGCAGCTTTGTCGGCTTCCAGAAATTTCAAACAGCCTGTGGGCCAAAGTTGTTGCTTATTCCTGCTTTTGAAATTAACGTTCTTAACTCAAAAACTGTAAAAGGCTTACTATTTTGGAGGGAGATTGGGGAGCGAATTCATGCTGCTAATTTTTTAATTACACTGCAGATGTGCATCAGCATGGTGCGCTACCGTCAGAACACGTTTCTGTTGCAGTGTACGATTAGGGTTCGTCAAGGGGTTTATCTTTCACGTCTTTAAAAATTGCTTTAAAGTCTTAAAAGATTATTCCAATTGCAGTGCAAGAAGCGCAGCAACGATCATTTGTTTCTAATGCTGTAGATTGAGTTATAAATATTGACAGCGGAATCCGTGGAGTGCTCCAACCCTCTTAACTTGAAACGTGTCATGGGACCCTTGCATTCACCTGACGGAGCATATGGCGCCTTAATTTAACATCCCACTGGATAAGTGACACCTCTGATATTGCAACACCTCCTCTCCTACATCTGGGATAGGATTCACACCAGCAGGACATTCCCCCACTCCCAAACACGCTCACCTAGAGGCAAAAGTGCTGTCAGCTGAAGCAAGAAACAGCAGGAAAATGCCTTTTGTATTTGGTCAGCGATTCAGAGGATGTTAGATTGGTCTGTTGTCACATACACCAGGGTGCAATGAAATTCCTTGACTGCATGAAGATCTCAGAGTAAACAGAGAACGTGGTAATAATAAATACAGTGATGAAAGCACAACAGCAGAATGCTGCTAAGTTTGTAATGCAATCTGAAGTATTTACTGGCATTTATTTACTGGCATAATTTAGAACATAGAATAGTACAGCACAGTACAGGCCCTTCGGCCCATAATGTTGTGCCGACTCTCAAACCCTGCTTCCCATATAAGCCCCCACCTTAGATTCCTCCATATAACTGTCTAGTAGTCTCTTAAACTTCACTAGTGTATCTGTCTCCACCATTGACTCAGCCAGTGCATTCCACGCACCAACCACTCTCTGAGTAAAAAACCTTCCTCTAATATCCCCCTTGAACTTCCCACCCCTTACCTTAAAGCCATGTCCTCTTGTATTGAGCAGTGGTGCCCTGGGGAAGAGATGCTGGCTATCTACTCTATCTATTCCTCTTATTATCTTGTACACCTCTATCATGTCTCCTCTCATCCTCCTTCTCTCCAAAGAGTAAAGCCCTAGCTCCCTTAATCTCTGATCATAATGCATACTTTCTAAACCAGGCAGCATCCTGGTAAATCTCCTCTGTACCTTTTCCAATGCTTCCACATCCTTCCTATAGTGAGGTGACCAGAACTGGACACAATACTCCAAGTGTGGCCTAACCAGAGTTTTATAGAGCTGCATCATTACATCGCGACTCTTAAACTCTATCCCTCGACTTATGAAAGCTACCCTATCCACCTGTGAGGCAACTTTCAGGGATCTGTGGACATGTACCCCGAGATCCCTCTGCTCCTCCACACTACCAAGTATCCTGCCATTTACTTTGTACTCTGCCTTGGAGTTTGTCCTTCCAAAGTGTATCACCTCACACTTCTCTGGGTTGAACTCCATCTGCCACTTCTCAGCCCACTTCTGCATCCTATCAATGTCTCTCTGCAATCTTTGACAATCCTCTACACTATCTACAACACCACCAACCCTTGTGTCGTCTGCAAACTTGCCAACCCACCCTTCTACCCCCACATCCAGGTCGTTAATAAAAATCACAAAAAGTAGAGGTCCCAGCACAGATCCTTGTGGGACACCACTAGTCACAATCCTCCAATCTGAATATACTCCCTCCACCACGACCCTCTGCCTTCTGCAGGCAAGCCAATTCTGAATCCACCTGGCCAAACTTCCCTGGATCCCATGCCTTCTAATTTTCTGAATAAGCCTACCGTGTGGAACCTTGTCAAATGCAAATTTACATATTACTATTTAACTATTTATGGTTCTATCACTATTTATTATTTATGGAGCAACTGTAATGAAAACCAATTTCCCCCGGGATTAATAAAGTATGACCATGACTATGACTATGGCTATGTATTGCAAAAAGAAACAAGATGTAGGGTTAAGGGTACAAGAATGTAAAAGGTAGTGTTGAGGTGGAAGACTCTCCATTCTCTTAATCTAAATAACAATTTATAGTTAAATGCGCATAAACATCAGAATAGGCGAAAAAGCCTATGAAGTAATTCTTGAAGTGAGGCTGTTGTTGTGTTATGGAAAACAAGGCAGGCCTTTTGTGCACAACAAGCTCCCATGAACAAGCGTGACAACAGCAAAGGCTTATCTGGCCAGGATGACTGGAAACTGAAGTCGAAGATGCCTATAATCACCAAGATCAATTCAATGTATTCCCTATAGATTCCGGTGTTGTTAATAAGATTAAGGAACTATTTCCCAGTTATATCAATCACTAAAACAAAATCAGTGGTTGGATTTCACTGAAGCATTACAATAAACAACTCTTGTCCCTGATTGCTGGTCAACTTATGCAAAAGTAAAATTGAACATTCTGTTCCAGAAAACAAATAACTAATTTAAATAATAGATTCAAAATCAAAATATCTTTACAAATAAAAAGTCTTAAGGCATACGGGGAGAAGGCAGGAGATTGGGGCTGAGATGGAAAATGGACCAGCCATGATGAAATGGTGGGGCAGAGTCAATGGGCCAAATGGTGTAATTCTGCTCCTATAACTTATGGTCTTATGGCCTTAATAGTTCTCTTCCTAATTTTTTTTCCTCTAAGAGAACATCTTTACTAAGGTAAATTAACCCTCATTAACACCTGGAACCTTTCATTTCATTTTAAATTGAAAGTATGATCAGATAACTATGGTCTGTAAGCTGGTATTCCATAATGTACATATGCACACGAAAATAAACACAACTTTGACTTTAACTTTGTGCTATCTGTGGTAAATGCTATCACAAGGTCAGAATTACGCAGGCACTGAGACATAATGCTCCTTCTGCAGGAGTAGACGATGCCCCTGCAGCTGCAATACACATCTTGCTCTTTATTGCCCACTTTCTCTGTAACTGTAACACTATATCTCTGCATTCTGGTATGGCTTTTCCCCTGTACTGCCTCAAGGTAATTCTGTTTGGTAATGCTCTGTATGGATGGCACTGAAAACAGATATTTTCACTGTCCCTTTGAACTGGTGACGATAATAAACCAATTTACCAATTAATGTAAATGGACGCCTAATGGCGAATACAGACTCAGCAGGCTGAAGAAAGATCTTCAGTTTTACTTAGTTATCCTTGGTATTGCTGGATGCATCACTGCTTGGTACGGTAACTGCTCTGCCTATGACTGCAAGAAATTGCAGAGAGTTGTGGACACAGCTCAGCACATCACGGAAACCAGCCTCCCCTCCATGGACTCTGTCTACAATTCTTGCTGCCTCAGTAAAGCAGCCAAGATAATCAGAGACCCCACTCACCCCGGACATTCTCCCTTCTCTCTCCCATCGGGCAGAAGATACAGAAGTCAGAAAGCACATACCACCAAGCTCAAGGGGAGCCTTTATATGCTTTTAAATGACTATTGAATGGTTCCCTAATACAATAACTTGAACTCTTGACCTCACAATCTACCTCACCGTCGCCTTGTCTGTGTCCACTGTAACTGCAACAGTTTTCCCTTGCACTACCTTGAGATACCGATGTGATGAAGTGTCTGTGTGGACAACTTACAACACTGTATCTTGGGACACATGGCAATAAGAAACCAATACCATGAAGTCCGCGAAGGAAAAACTTCTTGCACTAGTCACATCCATCTTAAAATTATTCTGTGCAACCGAAAGGCATGCAGCTAGCTCAGATATCTTCTGTACTCATAAGGCTGAAACATGCAGAATGAGATCTGTGCAGTTTTGCAGATTAACAGTAGCTTTCTGCGATGGAGCTATTGAGTTTTGCTCCAGGTGTCTATCAGCTGTTTACATCAAAGTAAAAGGGTTGCCCTATCACACGCAGGCAACAAATTAGATCTATATTCTTTGGAGTTTGGAAGAATGGGAGCAATCTACCATTAACATTCTTCAGAGTAGTTGGCGAAATGTTTCAGTGAGTGGGAGACTATCAAACAAGGGAAAGAGTTATTTGATGGGGGGACTGTCGCTGAAAATTGAGACGAGTGGGAACTTTGCAGAGGGTGGTGAATTTCTGTAATTCTCTACCCCAGTGGGTTGTGGAGGGAGTTTCATTGGACGTACTTAAAGAGGAAGTAGAAACAGTTTTGAAAGACCGGGGAATTGAGGGTAATGGGGAACTGGGACAGAAGTGGAAATCAAGCCTGAGGCAATCTTACTGAATTGTGGGGCAGACTTGAGGCCTACTCCTGCTCCTTTTACTTGTGTTCTTACCTAATCATATGCAGACATTTAGTTCCTTTCATAGCTTTATCAAATATTTTCTTACACAGATTCTTTTTTCACATTTGCAACTTGCCACCCTGTGTCTGAGAAACATCATGTGCAAAGTTAGAGGAATTATCCTCGACCGCTGACTCTTCATGAGGACTTGCAACGTCTTCTCACCCTTTGCTCAAGGTTTTCTGGTTAGCAGTTATTCCTCTCCGCACCTTGGGCGGCAACTTTGCCATTCCTGTAGCATTTTGTCTGTTCTTTACGAAGCCAATTTTGCTAACTCGACACTCAACCTAGCATGGATGGAAGGCATGCAAGCAGCTGGCTGGATTTGAACCTGGGACCACTCACCTCAAAGTCTGGGGCTGATGTCACTACGCTACCGCCGGCCAAGACCTTCTGGTCTTTGAGACCATTTGGAAACAAAATCCTATTCTTACTTCTTCTCCTGTATATGTGAATAGCTGCTTGCTGCCAATAGTTACTTGCAGTGCTTTATTGCAGACACTCCATATACCTGCAGTGCCTTCACTCTAAGAGACTTTCTCTCCTTTAAAAGTCTGTTTCAGAGTTTTTCAGATAGTCCACAGTAATACTGCAATCAGCATCCCAAAATGTAGGCCAGTTAAGTGCCTTGTGAGATGCTTGGCAAGAATTAAAGAATTATTAATTGAGGTATATTGCAGTTAGCTCTTATTTTGCTAAGTGCTGCTACATTTCCAAAAACTCCACGTTTAAAGATAAACTTTACATTCTGCAGATGTATAGTGGAGAATATTCTGACTGATTTGTCTCGGCTTGGTATGTGAACTCCAATGCACAGGAACACAAGGCTACAGTGAGTGGTGGGTTCAGTCAGTTCCATCGTGGGTTAATAGAAACATAGAAATCTACAGCACATTACAGGGCCTTCGGTTGTGCCGACCATGTAACCTACTCTAGAAACTGCCTAGAATTTCCCTACTGCTTAGCCCTCTATTTTTCTAAGCTCCATATACCCATCTAAGAGTCTCTTAAAAACCCTATAGTATCTGTCTCCAACACTATCACCAGCAGTGCATTCCATACAGCCACCACTCTCTGTGTGAAAAACGTACCTCTGACATCCCCCTTGTACCTATTTCCAAGCACCTTAAAACTATGCCCCCTCATGTTAGCCATTTCACCCCGGGAAAAAGCCTCTGGCTATCCACACAATCGATGCCTCTGATCATCTTACACAGGTCACCCCTCATCTTCCATCACTCCAAGGAAAAAAGGCCAAGTTCACTCAATCTATTCTCATAAGGCATGCTCTCCAATCCAGCTGACATTGTTGTAAATTCCTCTGCACTCTCTCTATAGTATCCACATCTTTCCTGTTGTGAGGTGACCAGAAATGAACACAATACTCCAAATGGCATCTGACTAAGGTCTTATATAGCTGTAACATTACCTCATGGCTCCTGAGCTCAATCCCACAGTTGATGAAGACCAACACACCATATGCCTTCTCAACAACACTGTCAACCTGCGCAGTAGCTTTGAGTATCCTATGGACACAGACCCTAAGATCTTGCTGATCTTCCACACTGCCAAGAGTCTTACCATTAATATTATATTCTGTCTTCAAATTTGACCTAACAAAATGAACCACTTCACACTTACCTGGGTTGAACTCCATTTGCCACTTCTCAGCCCAGTTCTGCATCCTATGAATCTCCCGCTGTATCCTCTGACAACCCTCCAGACTGTCCACAGCACCCCCAACTTTTGTGTCATCTGCAAACTTACTAACCCACTATTCTATTTCCTCATCCAGGTCATTTATAAAAATCACAAAGAAGACGGGGTCACAGAACACATCCCTGTGGAACACCACTGGTCACCAACCTCCATGCAGAATACGAACCATCCACAACCACCCCTGGCCTTCTGTGGGCAAGCCAGTTCTGGATCCACAAAGCAAGGTCTCCTTGGATCCCATGCCTCCTTACTTTCTGAATGAGCCTTGCATGGGGAACCTTATCAAATGCCTTACTGAAATCCATATACACTACATCTACTGCTCTACCTTCATCAAAGTGTTTTGTTACATCCTCAAAGAATTCTATCAGGCTCGTAAGGCACAACCTGCCCTTGACAAAGCCATGCTGACAATTCCAAATCAGATGATGTCTCTCCAAATGCTCATAAATCTTGCCTCTCAGGATCTTCTCCAACAGACTGAAGTAAGTGGGGTTCAGCTCTCCCCACCATTAGGGACTTCTACAAGAGGTGATGTCATAGGAAGGCGATATCCATCATTAGGAACCATACCTCTTCTCCACGCTGTCATCAGGCAGGAGGTACAGGAGCCTGAAGACTCACACCTTAAGGTTCGACAACAGCTTTTACCCTACTACCAACATGCTCTATCTTGGACTATATTTCCCTCAACTTGCACTAATGTTGTCCTATTTATTTTTGTTTATTTTGTTCTATAGATTATGTATAATTTATGTTAATTTAAATTAGTGCAATTTATGTTTGTCATATTTGTAATGCACTGTGTTGCTGCTGCAAAGAGCAAATTTCATGCCATTTACAGCATGGATGTGTATGCCAATAACAATGAACTTCAACTTGTACTGCAATTACAATTGCAATTCTTCCCTATCAGGGTTTAACCCTATTTAATTTTAAACTAAGGATGAATCTGCACTAAGATTGCTTGACCACTGGAAAACAAACTATATCCTTCAACAAACAATCTGCTGGAAAATTTATTATGATAGCGTGCAATATCTTTAAATAGTGAATGAAAAGTGCTTTGTACTGGGTTGGACAGCATTTATATGGGGAAAGGAATGGCCAACATTTCAGGATGAAACCCTGCTCTGGTGCTCCGTCTTTCCATGCTGAACCTGCAATGTCTCTGAAAGCAACTTCTAGTGGAGATACCACAAGCCTCCCCACCACTGAGGACATCTTCAAAAGGTGGAGCCTCAAGAAGGTGGCATCCATCATTAAAGATCCCCACCATCTGGGGCATGCCCTCTTCTCATGACTACCATCGGGGTGGAGGTACAGGAGCCTGAAGATCCACAGTCAATGTTATGGAGCTGCTTCTTCCTCTCCACCATCACCATCGGGGTCGTGTTCATGGCCTCATGGACCAATTCATCGGAATGGTCCATGAACACGACCTCACTATTCCCCTTTCACATTATTTATTTAGTATTTATTTATCTTTCTGTTTATTTGTTTATATTTGCTGACTATTTGTTCTTTATTTTTTGCTATTTATTGAGGGAGTGCAGCGTAGGTTCACAAGGTTAATTTCCGGGATGGCAGGACTGTCATATGCCGAAAGACTGGAGCGACTGTGCTTGTATACTCTGGAATTTAGAAGGCTGAGAGGGGATCTTATTGAAACATGTAAGATTATTAAGGGATTGGACACGCTGCAGGCAGGAAGCACGTTCCCGTTGATGGGTGAGTCCAGAACCAGAGGCCACAGTTTAAGAATAAGGGGGTGGCCATTCAGAACGGAGTTGAGGAAAAACCTTTTCACCCAGAGAGTGGTGGATATATGGAATGCTCTGACCCAGAAGGCTGTGGGGGCAAAGTCTCTGGATGCTTTCAAGAAAGAGATGGATAGAGCTCTTAAAGATAGTGGAATCAAAGGTTATGGGGATAAGGCAGGAACTGGATACAGACTGTGGATGATCAGCCATGATCACAGTGAATGGCGGTGCTGGCTCGAAGGGCTGAATGGCCTACTCCTGCACTTATTGTCTATTGTCTATTTATAACATTTAGAGATTTGTTACGCCTGCACTGTACTGCAGGCACAAAGCAGCACATTTCATGACTAATGTCAGTGACAATAAACCTGATTCTGATCGTGTTTCTGATGTACATTTGAGAAGACTACAGACTATCTTTCAACACCCTGAGCTGTCTGCCCGACATGATTTTCAGCATTATGTTAAAGTAGTATTTAAAATATGTCTTGTTCATTCCCATTTAAATGCAGTAAAACTCAGATAATAATGTGGTGTCACACTGGCAGACTTTTCAGACCATTACAATGAAGACTCCAACACACTTTTAACTCACTTTTTAAAGATATTATAATACATTTTCCAGCGAATTCAGTATGTTTAAAGGGAGCGTGGGTAAAGGGGTCCTGACAAGTGGAAAGGGAGTGCAGGAGTCAGAGCCCTAGTGAGACAGAAGGGAGTGTGGGGATGAGGGTTCAGTTCCAAGAGTCGTGGGTATTGAGGCCCCAGTGATATGGGAAGGTGTGCAGGACATCAATTCTGGCTGCCCCATTACAGGAAGGATGGGGAGGTATTGCAGGGAGTGCAGAAAGGTTCACCAGGATGCTGCCTGGATTAAAGGGCATGATCTATACAGAGACAATGGAAGAACTGTTTGTTTTCTCTGGAGTAACAAAGATTGAGGGGAGACCAGATAGAAGTTATGAGATTATGATAAAATCAGATGATAAGATAATATAATGAGAAGCATACATAGAGCAGACAGCAAGTATATTTTTGTCCCAGGGTGGAAATGTCTAATACCAGAGAGCATGCATATCAGGTGAGACTGGGTTCTTTCAAAGCAGATGTAAGGGGCAAGTCGCTTTACCCACAGAGTGGTGGGTGCCTGGACTGTGCTGCCATGGGCAGTGGTGAGGGGAGACACAATAGAGGAATTTAAGGGGTTCATAGATAGCAGATAAAGAAGCAGAGAATGGAGGGATTTGGACCATGTGCAAGCAGAAATGGATTAGTTTAATTAGGTGTCATTAGTTAGTTCATTTAGTACAACATCATGGGTCACAGAGCATGCTCCTGTAAGAGGATAGCAGGGTTTTGGATTTTTACTGCAGCTTGCAACCCCCACATTGGTCTCCTCTATCACTGTGCCCTGCAAACTCAGAGACATCACCAATCTTCCAACCTTGTCCATCTCTGGTTTTCATTGTCCTACCACAGGCACGCTGCGCCCTGAACCCGAGGCATGCCCTCCACCTCTCTCTGCTCTCTGAAGACACCCACGCTTTTTTCTCTGAATATTTTGTCCAACAGTGTCTTGTGCCTCTTTTCTGCTGCGCTGTTTGATCATCGACGAGTACTATTTCTTCAGATCAATGTAGTACTGGGCCAATCAAGAACTAGTTTAATGAGATGGACTGGATCTCAATCCATTGATTCCAAATGGGCCTGAAATGGGCGCATGGTCAACCAACAAATTCGTGCTCAAGGGGAATGATTAAATAAGGGAATTTAAGAGAGAGATTAACTGATGAGGTAGGTGGATGAGTCAGGGTGTCAGGACCTGAGGCGAGGGGCGGGCCGGATCAGCTCGCTGTTCTATGATGATTACTCGGCTCTACGCTGAACTAAGGGGCTGTGGACGGATTCTCTTTGTGGACTTCAGTTCAGAATGCTATTTGCTTGTGTTTATTGTTTGCATGATTTGTTTTATTTTTTTCCCTCTCTCTGCACATTGACTGTTTGACAGTCTTCTTTCTTAATGGGTTTCTTTGTTCTGTGGCTGCCTGTAAGGGGACGAATCTCAAGGCTGCATAATGTATAGATACTTTGATAGTAGATGTACTTTAAGCTTTGCATAAACTCCCCTAGATTTAGAAAACTGAGGAATTATCTAACTGAGGTATTTAAAAAGGACAAAGGGGTTTTAGACAGTAACTACAGAAATGGTCTTCTCCGCCTTGTAACGGAGAGGACCCAGAACAGGGGGACATCATCTGAGAGTGGTATTGAATTGAATCTTGTACATCATTGATATATTATTGCCACATGCATTAAGATGGTGAAAAGTTTTTCTGCATGCTATTCAGACAGATGATTCCATACATTGAGGTAGTACAAAAGGGAAAACAATAAGAAAATGCAGAATATAGTGTTACAGTTGCAGAGAAAGTGCGGTGCAGGTAGTCAAATAAAATGCAAAGGCTGTGACATGGTAAATTAAGAGATAGGGAGTTCCTTATTGGACAAGATGTCTATTTAAAAATCTTATAACAGTAGGATAGAAGCTGCTCCCTCAGAGTGGTGATAGGTGTTAACAAGCTCATACATTTTCCGTCTGATGGAAGGGTTGAGAAGAGATAAAAGGCATGTTAATAAAAGGTATGATAATAATAGAAAAGGCATGTCAAAAGAGGAATGTTACAATATTCATGGGGTTTTCAATACGCAGGCAGATTGTGAAAAGCCAGTTGCTGTTGGCTCTGAAGAGAGAGAATTTGTAGAATGCCTATGAGATGGCTTTTTAGAGCAGCTTGTGGTTGAGCCCACTAGGGGAAAGGCTATTCTGGATTAGGTGTAGTGTAATGAACAGATTTGATTAGAGAGCTTAAAGTAAAGGAACCCTGAGGGGCTGTGATCACAATATGATAGAATTCACCCTGCAATTTGAGAGGGAGAAGCTAAAGTCAGATGTATCAGTCCTACAGTGGAGTAAAGAGAATTTATAGAGGCATGAGAGAAGAGCAGGTCACAGTTGATTATAAGGGGTCACTAGCAGGGATGACAACAGAACAGCAATGGCTGGAGTTTCTGGGAGCAATTTGAAAGGCACAGGATAGATACATCCCATGGCTGGAAAGGTATTCTAAAGGCGGGATGATGCAACCATGGCTGACATGGGAAGTCAATGACAACAGAAATGCAAAAATGAGGGCATATAATAGAGCAAAAACTAATGGCAGGTTACAGGATTGGGAAGCTTTTAAAAACCAACAGAAGGCAACTAAAAAAGACATAAGAGGGGAAAAGATTAAATATGAAGGTAAGCTAGCCAATGATATCAAAGAGGATGCCAAAAGCTTTTCCAGATATACTGTATAAAGAGTAAAAGAGAAATGAGAGTAGATATTGGACCGCTGGAAAATGATGTGGCGAGGTGGCAATGGGTGACAAACTTTGAAAGACAATAGCAGTATGCCAAAAGTTCAAGAGTGCCAGGGTGCAGAAGCGAGTGCAGTTGCTCTTATCAGGGAGAGGTGCTTGGGAAGCTGAAAGGTCTGAAGGTAGATAAGTCATCTGGACCATATGGACAACACCCCAGGGTTCTGAAAGAGGAAGGTGAAGAGATTGTGGAGGCATTAGTAATGATCTTTCAAAAATCACTAGGATCTGGCATGGTTCCGGGGGACTGGAAAATTACAAATGTCACTCCGCTCTTCAAGAAGGGAGAGGGACAGAAGAAAGGAAATTATATGCCAGTTAACCTGACTTCAGTGGTTGGGAAGATGTTGGAGTCAACTGTTAAGGATGAGATCTCAGGGTACTTGGAGGAACATGATAAAATAGGCAAAAGTCAGTATGGTTTCCTTAAGGGAAAGCCGTACTTGACAAATCTATTGGAATTCTTTGAGGAAAGAACAAACAGGATAAACAAAGGAGAATTGGTGGATGCTGTGTACTTGGATTTTCAGAAGGCCTTTGACAAGGCGCCACACATGAGGCTGCTTAAAAAGATAAGAGCCCATGGTAGTACAGGATAGATACTAGCATGGATAGAACATTGGCTGACTGGCAGAAGGCTAAGAGAGGGAATAAAGGGAGCCTTCCTGGTTGGCTGCTGGTGACTAGTGGTGTTTTGCAGGTGTCAGTGTTGGGACTACTTCTTTTTACAGTATATAGCATGTCAAAGATTTGGATGACGGAACTGTGTCTTTGCGGCCAGGTTTACGGACGATACTCAGACATGTGGAAGGGCAGCTAGTGCTGAGGAAGCAAGGAGGCCTCAGAATGACTTAGACAGATTAGGAGAATGGGCAAAGAAGTGGCCATACAGAAATGGGAAGCCTATGGTCATGCACTTTGGTAGAAGGAATAAAAGCGTAGACTATTTTCTAAATGGGGAGAAAATTCAAAAACCTGAGGTGCAAGGGAACTGGGAGTCCTTGTACAGGATTCCCTAAAGGTTAACTTGCAGGTTGAGTCAGCAGTGTGGAAGGCAAATGCAATGTTAGCATTCATTTTGAGGGGACTAGAATATTAAAGCAAGGATGTAATGCTGAGGCTTTACAAGGCACTGGTGAGTCCTCACTTGAAGTATTGTGAACAGTTTTGGACCTCTTATCTAAGAAAGGATGTGCTGGCATTGGAGAGGGTTCAAAGGTAGTTCATGAGAATGATTATATTTATTTACCAATACAGTGCAGAGTAGGCCCTTCGAACCACATGGCCCAAGCAACCCCCGACAAACTTGATTAACCCTAATGTTACAATGGCCAATTAACCTATCTGGTACAACCTTGAACTGTGGGAAGAAACCAATGGACCCGGAGAAATCTCACAAATTCCATAGGGAGGACGTACAGACATTCCTTAAAGAACAGCACTGGAAATGACCTTCGAACTCAGGAACGCCCTGAGCCGCAAAAGCATCGCACTAACCACTATGCTACCATGGTACCCCAATATTCACGGCCACCAATGTAGAGATGCTGGGGATTGAACCAGGGACTTCATACATGCAAAGCATGTACTCTTCTACTGAGCTACATCCCCAATAACCCTTTCATCTGGGAATGGAGGGATGACTATTTAGAAAAGAGACGAGGCAGAACTTTTTCAGCTAGAGGGTGGTGAATCTGTGGAATTTGTTGCCACAGACGGCTTTGAAGACCAGTTCATTGAATGTATTTTATGTGGAGATTGATAGGTTCTTGATTAGTTAGTGCATGAAAAGTTATGGGGAGAATGCAGGAGAGTGGAGTTGAGAGTGAAAATGGAACAGCTATGATGAAATGGCAGAGTAGACTCAATGGGCCGAATGGCCTAATTCTGTTCCTATGTCTTATGTTCTTATAATGGCTGGGATGGGAGGGGTTATTGATTACTTTGGTTGCTTTCTGAGGCAGAAGTGACAGGGGACTTCCAGTCAAAATGGTGTCTGCGTACAATGCTCCTTCGGAGAACATTTTCTGCATAGATCATGAAACCATGTATCTCACTTCTTTTATGCCTTTTATGTTTGTTTTTTCATCTTGGATATGATTCTGGACCTGTCGGAGCCTGTGATTTGCTGTTTGGAGATTGTTTAGGTGTTTCAGTGCTTTGCAGTCTCTGAGAGGATTCCAGAGGCAGAGGCAGAGTGCGTGAACCTCATGCGCCAAACAGGCTGTGAGCCAACATTTGACTCCATTCCGCCAATTAAAGTGACGAGGGCGACTGAAACATCGAGGGGAATGCCGACGTTTGGAGATGGTTTGGGTGCTGCGTTTGGGGATTCTGGGGGGAAGAGTCAGCATGCGCGAACTTCATGATGAGAAGGCTGTGGGACCTTTTATTCAGTCTTACGGTTTTTTATGTTCTGTGTTTTTAGCTCGATCTTTCTTGTTTTTTTTGTGTGGGGAGAGGAATTTGGGGGTTGTTATGTCTATTCCATTTGGTTGGTATTTTTGTGCAGGAGGAGGGATTTGGGGGTTGAGGTACCTGTTCTGTTTTGTTTTTTTTGTGCAGGGAGGGGGTGTTGATGATTGCGCTACCTTTCTTTTTCTTTCTTGGTTTCAAGGCTACCCAGAAAAGAAGAATTTCAAGATGTATACTTTGATAATAAATGAACCTTTGAACCTTTGAGATGGAGTGAATGGAGGGGAGGCCGGTTTGTGAGATAGGCTGGACTATGTTCACAGTGTTCTGCAATTTATTGTTATCTCAGTTAAAGTAGTTGCCAGACCAAGTTGTGATGGTCCACTGAACTCATGGCATTGCTCATCAGAGAGTTATGAAGTGGTTACTTGGTATTTTGGGGAGTGAAATCGATCAATTTCATTATGATTAAGGATTTTGAGATTTTCAAAGTTCAAAGTAAATGTTTAATATCAATGTACCTATATGTCACCATATACTCCTACCCTGATATTCATTTTCTTGTGGGCATTCACAGTGGAACCAAAAAATACATCAGAGTCAATGAAAGACTACATACAAGGCTGACGAACAAACAATGTGCAAAAGAAGACAAACTGAAGATACAATAAATAAATAATATTGCGAATATGACTTGTAGAGTCCTTGAAAGTAACTCCATAGGCTGTGGAATCAGTGCAGTATTATGGTGAATGAAGTTATTCACGCAAACATGAGGAAATCTGCAGACGCTGGAAAATCAAGCAACACACATAAAAAATGCTGATGAACGCAGCAGGCCAGGCAGCATCTCTAGGAAGAGGTACAGTTGAGGTTTCGGGCTGAGACCCTTCGTCAGGACTAACTGAAAGAAGAGCTAGTAAGAGATTTGAAAGTGGGAGGGGGAAGGGGAGATCCAAAATGATAGGAGGAGGGGGAGGGATGCGGCTAAGAGCTGGAAAGTTGATTGGCAAAAGGGATACGAGGCTGGAGAAGGGAGAGGATCATGGGACGGGAGGCCTAGGGAGAAAGAAAGGGGAGGGGAGCCCAGAGGATGGGCAAGGAGTTATTGTGAGAGGGACAGAGGGAGAAAAGAGAGAGAAAAAATTAATAATAATAATAATAATAATTATTAATTAATTAATAAATAAATAAATTAGGGATGGGGTATGAAGGGGAGGTGGGGCATTAACGGAAGTTAGATAAGTCAATGTTCATGCCATCAGGTTGGAGGCCACCCAGACAGAATATAAGGTGTTGTTCCTCCAACCTGAGTGTGGCTTCATCTTGACAGTAGAGGAGGCCGTGGATAGACATAAATTCCCATTCTGATATGTCTAATTTAAGGTCTGAATGGTCTGCTAATATTCCTGAATTATGTCTAATCATCTCTATAGTATATTGATATATCTGGTTATAATCCTCTCTTCTTAATTAGATTATCTTCCAAGAGGCATTCGTATGATCTGAATTAATTCATAGATTTCAGAATGGGCATTGAACCCACGAACATTACCTCACTACTTTTGTTTTTCTTTTTTTCTCTACTTATTTAATATAACTAAGCGCAGCGCGCGCAGCTCTCCGGTGAAATGATACCGTATTTGTAAGTAGGATGCCGTGCACAATTCTGATTTGATGGAGACAGACGTGAGAAGCACGGAGGAACATCTGGAGAAACTTCTGAAATACCCAGTTCGCTGCCACTGCTACTGTGCAATCGAGAATCTCCGGAGGGAAGGCCCCAAAATCCTTGGCTTTGTCTGCCGCTGGCGGCCGGGGCTGGGGTCGAAGCGCTCGGCAGAGATGGTGCTCGGTGTCCGGTGTCGGAGGGCTGGTCGGAGGCTCGAAGTTTTCGGACGACTCAGAGTTGGACTGTGGTCGGGCATGGCAGGGAGAGTTTTCTTCCTTCTCCCGTCTGCGTGAGATGTGGGACTTCTGAGAGACTTCGACCTTTTTTTACCGTGCCCATGGCCTGTTCTTCATCAAGTTATGGTATTGCTTGCACTGTTGCAACTATATGTTATAATTATGTGGTTTTTGTCAGTTTTTCAGTCTTGGTCTGTCCCGTGTTTCTGTGATATCACACCAGAGGAATATTGTATCATTTCTAAATGCATGCATTACTAAATGACAATAAAAGAGGACTGTATGTCCTCATAATCTAATCTAATCTAATAACTTTAAAAAATATATATATACTTCTTACTGTAACTCACAATTTTAATTATTATGTCTTGCTGCTGCAAAACAACATATTTCAAGACATATGCCAGTGGAATTAAACCTAATTCTGATTCTGAAAGGTAACCACTGTCTAAACAAGTTCTGTCTGCCTGTGGATGATTGCTGCCAGCTTGCAGTTGTTACCCATGTCTGACAGAATGAGTCTCAGGTAGACCGGCACTGTGCTACTAATGTCCAGACAAAGTCCCAATCACGTCCACTGGCTGATGTAAGCTGTCATGTTCTCTTTGCCTGGCGATTTGTCTTTCTTCCGGACCCGAATGCACAAAATAGTCTAATGAAATGGCAAAGATGCACTCCAGGGAAAGCTGTATGAACTCACAAAGGCAGGAGAGTTAATGCTGAGGGGACGAGATGGAGAAGGGAGAGGGAAATGGCTCATGTGCAGTATAAATTTTTGCCTGGGTCATTTGCCTGTTTTCATGTGGTCCACTATGAAAAAGTGCAGCATTCACCTATCGAATCTCTAATAGTATTCTCTACGTGGAATAATAAAAAAAAGTGCTGTAAGGGTCTTCAACCTGAAACATTAACTCTGTTTCTCTCTCTGCACAGACGCTGCCTGACCTGCTGAGCATTTTCTGTTTTTATTTCAGATTTCCAGCATCTGCAGTATTTTGTTTTTGGTTTTTATTCTTCTGGATGTTGAGTCAGATTCTGTCCTCACTTTCAGAAGGATGGGAAGGCACCACGGAGGATGAAAAGCAGATTTACTGGATTTGTAAACAGAAGAGTTTCTGCAGATGCTGGAAGTCCAGAGCAACACACACATAATGCTGGAGGAACTCAGCAGCTGGTCAGATAGCTCTTATGGAGAGAAATAAATAGTCAGTACTTTAGGCCGAGGACCTTCATCAGGACATGGCTCCAGCGTCATGTGACATCAGCTTTGGGGTAAGAATGGAGTAACCAGGATTGGTTTCCTTCGGGCAATGAAGGCTGGGAGGAGATTTGACTGAGGTGGGCAGAATGATGTCTTTAGATAGGGTCACTGAGGAGGCTGTTCCCAGTAACTGCTGGTTGCAGGGGAATTGAGATTTATAACATCTTTAAAAAATTTACATGGGAGACTTGGCAAAACCATCTTCATACAGAGTGGTGATGAACTGGAGCCCATTGCCTGAAGGGGTTGGAAGCTAAATCAAATAGCTCCTTTGAAAGAGAACTGGAAAGTGAGAGAGTTAGTAGACGTGCTGCCTCACAGTGCCAGAGGCCCGGGTTCATCCCAGCCTCAGGTGCTCTCTGTATGGAGTTTGCATGTTCACCCTGTGACCACGTGGGTTTCTGCTTTCCTCCGGCATTTGAATAGCGTGCAGGTTGGTAGGGAAAGAAATGGGATCAGTGTAGGAATGGGTGGTTGATAGTCAGTGCAAACATGATGGGCTGAAGGGCCTGTTTCCAAGCACTTTAACTTTAAGAAGGAATGACTTGCAGGGTTATGGAGAAAGAGAAGGAGAATAGGATTGATGGGATTGTTCTTCTAGAAGCTGATGCTGGCTCGATGGGTGAATGGCCTTTATCTATTCAGTAGCAATTTATGATTCTACAAGTTAATGAGCTTTGCACATTTCTCTCTGAAGACAGAATGCATTGAAGAAGTGGATTCTATGTCTTCTATCTTTTTTTCAGTAAGATAATGCTAGGGAAGATAATGGAGTCTTTGCAGGAATCTGGGAGGGTGGAATTCATGGAAAAAGTCCCTTTGGCCCAACGTACATGCTGATTAAGACACCTACTGAAACGAATCCCATCTGCCTGCATTTGGTCCATATTCTTTTAATCCCTTCCTATCCATGTAAATGTCTTTGATATATTTTAATTGTAACTGCCCCGCCACATTCTCTGGCAGCTTGTTCCATGTCGCCAACACCCTCTGTGTGAAAAACCCTGTAAATATTTCCCCTCCTGTCTCAAACCAGTGCCACCTCATTTAAGACTTCCCTACCCTGGGGAAAAATGTTGTAACCATCCACCTAATCTATGTCCCTCGTGATTTTATAAACCTCAATCAGGTCACCTCTCGGCCTCCTTCACTCCGTGGAAAACCATTCTAGCCTATCCAATCTCTCCTTATAATCCAAGGTTAGATCTGGTGTAAGATATGGAATAGCTGGTGCCTACAAACACTGCTGCTCTGTGTTACTGGGCTGCAGGATGGATAGTGTGAATGGCTTTACTAGAAGGAGAAATATAAGCACAGGGCCTGTGAGCAGTTTTACATTACAATCATTAGAAATGAGAATAAACTCAGTCTTTAGAAATTACATCAAATAGAGATGAGGACTCCCTCAGGGTGGAGGAACAACCTGGGTGCCATCCAACCTGATGGCATGAATATCAATTTCTCCTTCTAATAAATCCCACTCCTTTCCTCCATTCCCCACTCTGACTTTTCCCTTCTTATAACCTGGCTTTTACTTCCCCCTGGGTCCCCTTCTCCTTCCCTTTCTCCTTTTGTCCACTCTCCTCTCCAGTCAGATTCTTTCTTCTCCAGCCCTTGACCTTTCCCACACCCACCTAGCTTCACCTGTCAGCTTCCAGCTAGCCTCTTTTCTCCCTTCATCCCCACCCACCTTTCTATTCTGGCATCTTCCCCCTTCCATCTCAGCCCTGAAGAAGGGCCTTGGCCCGAAACGTCGACTGTTTACTCTTTTTCGTAGATGCTGCCTGCCCTGCTGAGTTCCTTCAGCACTTTGTGTGTGCGTGTGTGCTGCATCAAATGGAGAACTTGGTCCTTTTTCAACAGTGAAGGTCAGCATGTTCAAAGAAAGATTACGGATCAATGTAGTGGGTGTCAGCTTCAGCAAGCTGCTGCTTGTCTCTCCTGATACCTGTCAAATGGTTAGTCATCCCAAACGCTCAGTCACTTAAATGTTCTTGTCAATCACTTACGTTTAATTGGTCAAAAGTGAAGGTTCTTAATGTTTTTTTTTCCCTTGATTAATTTTATTTAAAAAGAAGCCCGGGGAAGGCTTTTAATCTTCAACTCATGCCCACATAGAGAAAAAGCTTGCTACCTGTATACGTCAGATTTATTTGGATAGCTTCACTATGACAACATTCCCCACCATGCCACCATCTGACAACTTAACTCCCACATTTATTATGTGTCGAACTTGGCACTTGTCTCACCATAAGAACTTGCAACTCCAGATATATGCATATTGAACAGTCGATCTTACATATTATTTATAATTTCTTATACGTCAATTAAGTAGCCAAAGTAATATATTCATTTTGAAAGTAGGTGGGATGATAAACAGTGAGGTGCTGAAAGCAACAGTTGCAGTGACAGATGAGAGTCCCCACTGACAGATTATAGCCCTGGCATTATAAGTGGTTGCTACTTCAACGAAAGGGGGGAGAACAAATTTTCACACAGCAAGGTACCACAAGTAGCAATAAGATAAACCGTTAGTTAATCTGTTTTCAATGGCATTGCTTGAAGGATAAATGTCGGACTGGACCGTAGAGGAACAGCAAATTACAGCAGTGCAGATGCTGAAAACCTGAGATAAAAAACCTGAAAATGCTGGAAACATTAAGACGGTCAGGCAACGTCTGTGGAGAGAGAAACAGAGTCAACGTTTCAGGCTGAAGAGCCTTTGTTCGAACTGGAGAAGTGAGAAAACAAGTTAGTTTTAAATCACAAACATGAGAAAATCTGCAGAAGCTGGAAATCCAAAACAACACACACAATGCTGGAGGAACTCAGCAGGTCAGACAGCATTATGGAAAAGAATAAGCTGTCGACAATTTCGGCCAACTTTAGCCAATTTCAGGACTGAGAGGGAAGGAGGGAAATACCTGAATTAAAAGGGAGGGGAAAGAGGCTAGCTGGATGGTGGTAGGTGAAGTCAGGTGGGTGGGAAAAGTCAAGGGCTGGAGAAGAAAGAATCTGATGGGAGAGGAGAGTGGGCCATAGGAGAAAGGGAAGGAGGAGGGGACCCAGGGTGAAGTATTTAGGCAGGTAAAAGGTTAAAGTGGGGAATAGAGGAAGGGGAGGTTGATTTTGTTCATTGGAAGGAGAAATCAATATTCATACCATCAGGTTGGAGGATACCCAGACAGAATATAAAGTGTTATTCCTCCACCTTGAGGGTAGACTCGTCTTGGCACAAGCAGAGGCCATGGATTGAAATGTCAGAATAGGAATAGAAATTGGAATTGAAATGTTTGGCCCCAGCTAACCCCAATTTTCTGCATTAGGCTCATTTTCCTCAAGCCCTGCCCCTCTGTGTAGTTAAGAATTTTATGTCTTACATTTTTAATAAATTTTCAATTTTTTAATAGATTTTTTTTTCCTGTTTAGTGAAAGTCTTTGACAGCCAGGGCTGTGTCTAAGCCAGCTGTCAACTGCCTTCTGGGTGGACCTTGTTCTAGGCCACATTCATACCATGGTACTTATGCCTTTAAGCAGCCGCCTTGGTATTAAGGACCTGGCTTGGGATCAGCAGATCCACTTGGGTTAAGCGCAAACCAAATATTGATGGCAAGCACAAGCCACAGGGCTGGGAAAAAAAAGATGCGAAGAATACCAAAATCCATGGGGTAAAGCTAAGAAATATGATTACTAGTGAACATTATGGCAAATTCAGGAGGAACTTCTTTACCAAACAATTTCACAAACTCACCTCGAGATGCTTGTCCAGTAGTTTAATCTATAGACTACCATTCCCTGAGTATCAATGTTAAAGTTACAGTATAAACTTAATATCAGAGTACATTCTATACTAACTCTTAAACAATCATATGATTTTAGGTTCAATTCCAGTAATGTAATAACCGTGCTTTCATAGCCTGCCCCTTATTCCCAATTGGATTCACAGGAAAGATTATCTGTTTTGGGTTCTCAATGGCCACAGTTATTGTTCTCAGTGTCCTTAGCATAAGAACAATGGTAGTTTTAAAAGGCAAATTTAGTCTAATGTTGCCTTATGTAAGTTAGTAAACTGAGGTTTAAATAAAGAATGAATGACTATTTATTTTAATTATGTATTTTCTTGATGCATTTTCATATTTTTAAGTATTTTTATTGTTTAAGGTAAACATTGTAGTTTCTCGGAGTGAGCATTACCAAAAGCCTGACCTGGTACAACCATATTGATGCCACCGCCAAGAAAACACCACACTTCTTCAGGAGACTAAAGGAATTTGGCACCTCCCCTTTGACCCTCACCAATTTTTATTGTTGCACCATAGAAAGCATCCGATCCAGGTGCATCACTGCCCAGTGAGGCAACTGCTCTGCCCATGCCAGCAAGAGACTGCACAGGGTTGTGGACACAGCTCAGCACATCGCGGAAACCAGCCTCTCCTCCATTGGTTCCACCTACAGTCCTCGCTGCCTCAGTAAAGCAACCAGCATAATCAAAGACTCTACCCAGCCCTGATATTCTCTCTTCTCCCTTCTCCCTTCTCCCTCCCCCTGGGCAGAAGATACAAAAACAGGAAAGCATGTACCACCAGGCTCAAGGACAGTTTCTACCCCATTGGATGGTCCCTTAGCACAATAAATTGGTTCCCTGGCACAATCTACCTAATTATGACCTTGACACAAGAGATTCTGCAGCGACACAGAAACTATTGAAGGAACTTAGCAAGTCAGGCCGCATCTATGTAAAAAAATACTCGGTGTTTGAGGTGTCAGGGAGGGGTAGCACCTCTGGTGGGGGAACATGTCGCGTCCTTTTCAAGGTGGTTTGTCCACCTTTGGTCCCCACCTGGCACTCAGCTCTCACCTGTGGCTCCCTGTAGCTGTTTGCATGCAACAGCGGCCATATCCCGGGCAACGGCTTCGACAAGCCGGCTAAACCAGGTGAGGGTAGCCGACGGGTCTCAAACCCTTGGTGAGATAGGGAGTTGTCTATCCCAGCATGTGAAGACAGGCTCCGGCAGATTAAGCGGACAGGACCAATGGAAGGTTCAATGGTCAAGAAGGCAGTCTCAGCAAGCGTCATGGAACGCGTAGAGCACGCAAGACACAGAAGACGTCCTGGTCATCCACTGCGCCTAGTCCCATCTCCAGCCGTCTCAACTCTTGTCTTGCCACTGGATCTAGATGGGAATTGGGAAGAGAGAGTGAGGCTGACGCTACGCAACTCTCTCTCACTTAAATCCAAATCAAGTGCTCGTCTCGACACCATCAGCCGGCTGGTGGCGTAGTGGCATCAGCGCTGGACTTTGGGGCGACAGGTCCCGAGTTCGAATCCAACCGGCTCCCATGCAGGCTCTCGAGTTCTTCATCGGTGACGATGGACGAACCTTATGTATAAACAAAGAGTCTTGGCCTGAAACCTTGTCAGCTAATTCCCCTCCATAGATGCTGCCTGAGTTACTCATTGAGACCTTGCATCTTATTGTCTACCTGCAATGTACTTTCTCTGACCGTGCCACACTTTGTTATTGTTTTCCCTTGTACCACCTCAGTGCACTAGTCTGATGAATTGATCTGTAAAAAGTTTTTCACTGGACCTCAGTACATGTGGCAATAATCAACCAGTTTACCAACTTACCAATAAATTTAGATCTAGCTCTGATGTTTAGAGTGGACCACCCAGATGCTGTGCTCCAGATGGGAGGCTAATCCAGTAAGCACCGCTGATACCTTAGCCCTTTTAATACTTTCATAGATCAAACATACAGTAGAGCCTTTAAGCATACTAAATAATATTGTTTTAGGCTTGCATTAACATTTGGAGCAGCTACGCCCATTCCTTAACCCAGAACATACCTGGGATTCACATACATTTTTTCATAAGCTGCTTTTGTGAGCAGGCCCTGCACTTGAAGTAAAGGTCTGACTGCTGTTGTTTGGAAAGTGATGAATTATTAACGCTGATGCTGCTGATCTGCGAGGGCATGTGAAGTACACAAAGCATTAGACTTTCTACAAACTCTCAATCAATAATCTCTAAAGTGAAAAGCCTGAATTTTCCAGGTGTGCACAGATGGGCCTCTCGTCCCAGTCAGAATGAAGGTGACTGGGTAATTGCCGTGTCAATCAAGCCTGACTGTACATGGCTTTGGCTATTTGTAACCATTTTTTCCTCACTTTATTTTCCTGCGTCACTCAGGAGACTTTGCTGGGATTTAGATCAAGATGCATTTACTCTAGTCTGTGGAGAGTCTGTACACAGCTTGGTTGGCAACTGCCCTGCCCATGACCACAGGAAACTGCAGAACTTCAGCACATCATGGAAATCAGCTTCCCCTCCAAGTCTATACTCCTCACTTACTTGGTAAAGCGGCCAGCATAATCAATAACCCCCTCCACCCAAGACATTTTCTCTTGTCCCCCACCCCCGATCGGGCAAAAGATTCCAAAGGAATCTTACCACCAAGCACATCTTTGCCTCCCCTCAACTCTCTGCTTTCTGCAGGGATCACTCCCTCCTTGTCCACTCACCCTCCCCACTAATCTCCCTCCTGGCCCTTTTCCCCACAAGCGACCAAAATGCAACACCTACCAATTCACCTGCTTCCTTACCTCCATGTATGGCCCCAAACAGTCCATGTTCGTCTGTTGGAGTCGTCTATTGTATCTGGTGCTCCCAATGCAGCCATCTCTACGTTGGTGAGACCCGTCGTAAATTGTGGGGGGTGGGGGGGGCCCTTTTGTCGAGCACCTCCGTTCCATCCGCTAAAAACATAATTTTCCAGAGCGCAAACATCTTAATTCTGATTCCCATTCCTGTTCCGACATGTCGTCCATGGCCTCCTCTTGTGTCACGATGAGGTTACTCTTAGGGCGAAGGAGCAACATCTCAAATTCTATCTGCATAGCCTTGAACTTGATGGCATGAACACCAATTTCTTCTTCTGGTAAAAAAAATTCTCTCCCCCTTCTGTCTTTTTTTATTCCCAACTCTGGCTGCTTACCTCTTCTCACCTCCCCCCAAGTGCCCCTCCTTCTTCCCTTTCTCCAATGGTCCACTCTCCTCTCCTCTCCTATCAGGTTCCTTCCTCTCCAGCCTTCTACCTTTCCCACCCACCAGGTTTCAGTTATCACCTTCTCGCTACCCTCCTTCTCCTCACCCACCTTTTTATTCTAGCGTCTTCCCTCTTCCTTCCCATTCATGAAGAAGGGTTTCAGCCTGAAACATTAACTGTATATTCATTTCCATAGATACGGCCTGACCTGCTGAGTTCTTCCAGCATTTTGTCTGTGTTGCAGAAGATACAAAAGCATGAAAGCTGATACCACCAACCTCAAGATCAGCCTCTACCCCACTGTTGTAGAACTATTATTGAATGGTTTTGTAGTATGATAAGATGGACTCTTGACCTCATTATGATCTCGCACCTTACCGTTTACCTCCACTGCACTTTCTCTGGAGCTGATGCACTTCATTCTGCATTGTTATTGCTTTAACTTGCACTGCCTTGAGGTCACATTCTAATGAATTGGTTTGCATGAAAAGTATGCACGACAAGCTTTTCACTGTATAAAACAACAGATTTCACACCATAAAGACGATGATAATAAACCCAATTCTCTGATTCTCAGCCATTAGTTTAAAGGCTGAGTTTAGAGGTGGTGTTGCAATAGATTCTTTGTGGCTGAGTCTATGAAGTGCACAAGGAAGAGCCTGGGTTTTGACAGCTTTAATGAAGAGATCCTGTTGCTACACTACTTTCCAATTTGTGGTGCAGTCTCTGATATTGCTCCCAGGCGGATTCATTAGGAAATTCCAGCATATGGCCTGTTAAAGGTTAATTACTGCAGAGTAGTATCTCAAAAGCAAAAATCCAGACGCTGTACTTTAGCGTTCTATTGTTGGTCCTACGCAGAATTTCACTGCACCCATCGCAAGGTGAACATTGCATCAGTGAGGATCCCAGTGGGGCCAGATTGCAGTCCCTTCCTCTGCAGCTCTTCCAGCTTCGACTGACCACTGACTTGCATCTCAGTCTCATGCTGCGTCCATGTAACCAACAGTCTCCACCATCTGCCACCATCCGGGTCTGAAACTTGGTAAGAGATATTTAAACTATCTCCACCTGCATTAGATTGCTCATATTTTTAAGCACATGGACAATGATTTGAGACTTGGAGGAGCAAGGTTGTATGTGGCATGATTTGGACATTCTTCTCTCAATTATTAACTCCGGAAATCAATGAACTTTTACAAATGTGGTAGAGAAGGTAAGACTATAAGATTTAGGAGAATTAGACCATTTGGCCCATTGATTTTGCTCTACTATAAAATCATAGCTGATTTTTTCAACCCCAATATCGCACTTTCTACCTGAAATCCATAAACCTCTTATCAATCAAGAATTTATACATCTCTGCCTTAAGTACACACAATGATTTGGCTTTGACAGCCCTCTGTGACAGCAGATTCCACAGATTTACCATACTCTGGCTGAAGAATTTCCTTTTTGTCTCAGTTTTAAAGGGACATCCCTTTATTCTGAAGCTATGCCCTTGGATCCTTGACTACAATCTAACTAGATCATAAGATCATAAGAAATAAGAGCAGAATTAGGCCATTTGACCCATTGAGTCTGCTCTGCCATTTCATCATGGCAGAGACAATGTTCCTCTCAGCCCAATCTCCTGTCTTCTCCCCGTATCCCTTCATGCCCTGACCAATCAAGAATCTATCAACCTCTGCCTTAAATATGAATAATGACTTGACCTCCAAGGCTGCCTGTGGCAAAGAATTCCACACATTAACCACTCTCTGACTAAAGAAATTCCTTCTCATCGCCATTCTAAAAGAATGCCCCTCTATTCTGAGGCTGGGTCCTCTGGTCTTAGACTATCCAACCATAGGGAACATCCTTTCCACATCCATTCTATCAAGGCCTATCACTATTCGATAGGTCTCAATGAGGTCACCTCTCATTCTTTTGAATTCTCGGCCCAGATCCATCAGATGCTCTTCATATGACAAACCATTCAACCCTAGAATCACTTTCATGAACCTCCTTCGAACCCTTTCCAGTTTCAGCATATCCTTTCTAAGATAAGTGGCCCAAACTTGTTCACAATACTCCAAGTGAGGCCTCACCAGTGCTTTATAAAACCTCAACATTGCATCATTGCTTTGATATTCTAGTCCTCTTGAAATGAATGCTAACATTGCATTTGCCTTCTTCACCACAGAATCAACCTGCAAATTAATCTTTAGGGAACCCTGCACAACCACTCCAAAATCCCTTCGCACCTCAGTTATTTGTATTTTCTCTCCATTTAGAAAATAGTCAGCCCTTTTGTTTCTTCTACCAAAGTGCATGACCATACACTTCCCAACACTGTATTCCATCTGCCATTTTTTGCCCACTCTCTTAATCTGTCTAAGTAGTTCAGTAGCCTCTCTACTTCCTTAGAACTACCTGCCCCTCCACCTATTTTCATAATGTCTGCAAACTTTGCAACAAAGCCATGAATTCAATTATCCAAATCATCGACATATAACATAAAAAGAATCCGTCCTAACACAGACCCCTGTGGAACACTACTAGTCACTGGCAGCCAGCCAGAAGAGGCTCCTTTTATTCCCACTCTTTGTCTCCCGCTAAACAGCCACTGCATTATCCATGCTAGAATCTTTCCCGTAATACCATGTGCTCGTAGTTTGTTAAGCAGCCGCTTTTGCTGCACCTTGTCAAAGTCCTTCTGAAAATCCAATTACACAATATCAACCGATTCTCCTCTGTCCCCTGCTTATTATTTCTTCAAAGAATTCCAACAGATTTATTAGGCATGTTTTTCCCTTGAGGAAACCGTGCTGACCATGGCCTATTTGATCATGTGCCTCCAATTACCCTGCAACCTCATCCTTAATCATTGACTCCATCATCTTCCCAACCAATGAGGTCAGACTAACTGGGCGATAGTTTCCTTTCATCTGCCCCTCTCCCTTCTTGAAGAGTGGAGTGACATTTGCAATTTTCCAGTCTTCTGGAACCATTCCAGAATCTAGTGATTCTTGAAAGATCATTACTAATGCCTCCGCAATCTCTTCAGCCAACTCTTTCAGAACCCTGGGGTGTACACCATCTGATGCAGGTGACTACCTACCTTCAGACCTTTCAGTTTCCCAAGAACCTTCTCTGTAGATATGGTAACTTCACACACTTCATGCCCCCAGACACCCGGAACTTCCACCATACTGCTAGTGTCTTCCAGAGTGAAGACAGACCCGAGATACTTATTCAGTTTGTCCGCCATTTCATTGTCCCCCAATACTACCTCTCAAGTATCATTTTCCAGCACTCTGATATCCACTCTTACCTCTTGTTTACACTTTATGTACCTGAAGAAATTTTTGGTATCATTTTTATTACTATTGGCTAGCTTACTTTCGTATTCCATCTGTAGCCCCTCTGGCCAGCCTCAGGGTCACTCGGCTTGCTGTCGTCGAGGGAAACAGCCCTTGGCCCTGCCAAACTGGGTCATTAGTTTGTGTGGGTGCTGTATGATGTACCCCATCCCGCCCAAATAACAGACAATACACCAGATATGATTAAATGATTTACAGTTTATAGGTATTACTGGAACTATATAATTAATAGAGAATAAAATATAAATGGAAAATAAAAGACGCCATACTTATCAAAGTTCAATCTCTTCGTGCACAAACAGTTGGAGCTCAGGACCCTTCTTCTTCACCCTGCGACCCCTCGGACCACCTCGACTGGCTGCCTGGGACCAACAACGGTGGTCGTCCAGACGCTCCACACGAGTCCGTCTCCATCTCCTCTCCTCGCTGAACGCCCCGCTCGGGGTCCAACCCCGTTAGCGGACTCACAGCACCTGGTCCATCCTCTCTCTCTCTCCTGCCTTTTGCCCCCAAACCCCGCGCATACAATATACTACAGATACACCATAAGCATAACAACTATCGCAATTGGTTCATAACATATTCTTATCAACTCTAACCCAAAACAAGCTGCTAGCTCAAGAACTTTCTCAGCGTTTAACATAACAAAGAAGCATTCCCAAGTATAACATAACAAAGAAGCCATTTTAATTAGCCTACACAGTAACAGAAAAGACGAAACCTCCTTCACATCTTTACCTTCTTAATAACTGTTTTAGTTGCCTTCTGTTGGCTTTTAAAAGTTTCCAATCCTGTAACTTCTGCTGTATTATATGCCCTCCCTTTGGCTTTTATGTTTGCTTTGGCTGCTATCCTACTTTCTTACTTACATATTGCCTGTTATGCAGCTGGCGTTTAGAGCAGCAATGAAGGTCCTCCATTTCCGGCGGCGTTCACAGCTTCCTTCTTCTGTCAGTAGCTCCCTCTTGGTTTTCACTACTGTCAGTCATGCAAGTCCTGGGGGGGGGGCTGTGGTGCGAGGGACTCAGGAATACTATTGGGCTCAGATGTAGAAGGATTCTTTACTGCTGTTTCTATAATAATTTTGTTTTATCAGTCAGGGTCATTAGCCCTGAGCTGAACCCCTGACCCTGGAGGACTGGAAGACCATTCCTAATCTGTCCTTTACCCTTTGACCTGCTTTGCATGGGCGACCCTGTCATGAGCCAAAGCACAAGGCCCTGAATTCAGCCAACGTAGGTCTCCGAGTCTTTGAGGCATGCAAACCTCCAAATCACCAGAAGTTTGTGGTCCTCTTGGAGGATCCTATGCTACTCATGGAAACATTCTCTCCAAGTCCCCTCTATCCAGGCCTTTCAGTATGTGGTAGTTTTCAATGAGATCCCAGTCACTGTTCTGAACTCCATTCAGTACAGGTCCAGAGATGTAAAATGCTCCTCATACATTAAGCCTCCTCTTCCTGGGATCTTCCTTGTGATCCTGCTCTCCAGAGACAGCACACCCTTCCTTGGATAGAGGGCACAAAATTGCTCACAACTGAGTATTTTTGGGCTCTGTACCTTGACAAGTTGCGTCTCAGCATGGTATGGTAGCTACTCTGCACCGGAACGACAGAAGCTGCCGAAAATGATAAACACTCAGCAGTCCGTTTTGGGTTCGTCATTTCCGTCCGTCCGGTGCACCTTCATGGGACTCTGCTTCTGGAAGGTTAATAGTGTCGTCAAAGAGGCCTGCCAACACAGCTATTCCCGTTTCCCTCTTCTGACTTCTGGGGGAAGATACAGGAGCTTGAAAGCCCAGGAGAACAGAACAGCTTCTTTCCCCATTGCTATCAGACTTCTAAACCAATCACTCCTTTCACACCCTCTTCCCAGAGATGCAGCACATCCTTGCATTCTTAGTTCTATTTCTGTTATTGCCACCTCAGCATTTCTTTTGTCACTCTGACAATCTTTGTACCGTTCTGTTGTTTTGCACTGTCGCTGCATTTAGTGTTGTATTTATTATTACCACGTACACATTTTACTCTGTGAGCTTCTCGCGAACAAGGAGTTTCCTTGCACCCTGGTGCACATGGCAAAATAAGCTAATCTGATCACTGTCACAAGAGATACAGCAGATGCTGGAAATCCGGAGCAACGCATACAAAATGCTGGAGGAAAGCAGCAGGTTCGGCAGCTCTATGGGCCGAGTCCCTTGAGCATCATTCCCACCACTAACATTTAAGAATGGGACCAAAACAAAGGACCAAGTTGATCAAATTAACTGCTAAAGGAGAAATTTACAGCTAGCATATGCACAATGCTATTACAACACCAGTGCTCAGTGATTAGGGTTCAGTTTGCGCTGCTGTCTGTAAGAAGTTTGCATGTTCTCCCTGCGACTGTGTGTGTTTCCTCCCACAGTCCAAAATCATAAGGGTTAGGAGTATCGCTTTATGGGCACGCTATGTTGGTGCCAGAAGTGTGGATTGCCCGGCACAATCCTCACCGATTCGATTTGACGCAAAGGACACATTTCACTCTATGTATCTGCATACATGTGACAAATAAAGCTAATCTTCATTTAAAAAAAAATAGAAGAAAGGGAAAAGACAGAAGAGTAAGAAATAATTTAACAAAATTTAGCAAATCTCTGACAAGAATTTACAACTGGCAGGTTTGAATTGCACAGCTTTACCTGCTTTCTGGGTCTCCAGGAGTGAGAGGCATTACAGGAGTTTTAATCACATCATTTATATAGTCCTTGTGACATGAAAGTACAGTCCAACTTTCTGCGAGAGGGCTTAAGCTTCCCGAGAAGGGATGTGAATGGCTTCTGTGTCCTTTTCCGCTCTCTTTCAGTGTAATCTTTCCTTAATGCAGAAGAATCGGCAAAGAGATTGGCCAATGCAGCACTGAATGAGGTGCAATTAATAGCAGAAAGGTCTTGGGGTGCAGATCCATAGTTCAGTGAAAGTGGCTATGTAAATTGATAAGGCGGTAAAGAAGACATGTGGCATGCTTGCCTTCATTGGTAGCGTTGTTGAGTGTTCAAAAAGAGGAAGTTATGCTGCAGCCATACAAAAATTTAGTTAGACCACACTAAATATGAAAATTCATTCAGACCAAGTTACACTGCATCTATATAAAATATAGCTAGACCATACTTGGAGCATTGTGTTTGGTTCTGCTTGCCCCATTACAGGAAGTAGGACAACAGAAATTACAGGAAGGATGAGGAGTCTGTGGAGAGGGTGCAGAAGAGCTTCACTGAGAATGCTGCCTGGATTAGAGGGTATGAGCGAGAAGGAAAGATTGGACAAAGTTGAGCTGTTCTCCCTGGTGTGTTGGAGGCTGAAGGGAGACCTGATTGAGGGTTATAAAATTGAGAGGGTCAAAGCTAGGGTAGGCAGGATAGAAATGTCAAACACCAGAGGACATGGTGTTAATGGTCAGAGGGGGGTTTTTAAAATGATGTGAGGGGCAAGTTGTTTTACCCAGAGAGTGGTAGGTGACATGAATAAGTTACCAGGAGTAGTCATGGAAGCAGGCAGTTTGGTGGAGCTTAAGAGGCTTTTAGATAGACACGTGAATATGAAGGAATGGACAGATAATGGCAATTGCAAGAGGAGGACAATTAGACCATAAGCAGTAATAGGCCATTCAGCATAATGAGTCTGCTCCACCATTTGATCATGACTTATTTGTTTTCCCTCTTAGTCCCATTCTCCTGCCTTCTCCCTATAACCCTTGACACCATTACTAATCTAAAACATATCAACCTTTAAATACACCCAATGACTTGGCCTCCAAGGCTGTCTGTGGCAATAAATTCCACAGATTCACCACTCTCTGGATAAAGAAATTCCTTCTCATCTCTGTTCTAAAGGGCCTTTCTTCTATTCTGTGACTGTGCCCTCTGGTCCTAGACTTCCACTACTGGAAACATTCCTTCCATGTCAACTCTATCTAGGCCTTTTAATATTTGACAGGTTTCAATAAGAATACCTCTATTCTTCTAAACTCTAGTGATTAAAGGCTGAGAGCCATCAAACACTCCTCATATGTTAACCCTTTCATTCCCGCGATCATTCTCATAAACCTCCTCTGGATTCTCTCCAATGCCAGCAAACCTTTTCTTAGATACGGAGCCCGAAACTGCTCACAATATTACAAATGTGCGTTGACCAATGCCTTATAAAGCCTCAGTTTTACAGCCTTTCATTTAATTTGCTGCCCTTTGGATTTAGTATAAATTAGTATCAAGGTCAGCACAACACTGTGAGTCAAATGGCCTGTTCTAGTTTATTCTATGTTCTATAAATGACGCCGAGCTCAAACCGGCAGTTATTTACTGTCAGGTTTCGGGCAGGATAGACTGGGGAAGGAGTCAGTTATCTTCGTTCTGATTTGGAAAAGTGATTTCTCTCTAGGTTTGCCAATGAATCGCAGACCATCCGGCTCACCTTCTATAAAACCCTGACAGGTGGAACTGAGAAAGAGCATTGCTCTAATCTTGTGATATACCTACCCCAGGACTAATCCTGGCTCCAGCCATCCTACCTGGGTGAGCAGACAACTGTCCACTCTTGCTGCTGGCCTCCTCCCCCCACTTCAGAGCCTTCCGGATGAGTGAGGTCCCAGCATGGTTGCCATTGCTTGGCAGTCACCTTGGGAAGGAAACATTTACTTCCAACAGGGCTCTGAAACAGGTCCCACTCATCAAAGGTTCTCTTGATATGTAAGTACCTTGATTTTAAAATTCCTAGCCATTTCAATCCTATAGTAGTTTCTCTGTAATGTCTGACAGCTCTCCAGTTCTCAGCATTCTTCCATTGCCCTGCATTTAATTGCTGAAACACTGGGGTTGGAATTGCGTCACAGGTACAGTGGAAAGCTTTCAATCAATCAATTCATTACACTGGGCAGTACAAGGTAAAAGAATAACAGAAGGCAGAATAAAGTGTTACAGCAACAGAGAAGGTACGGGCAGACAATAATGAGGTAGATTGTGTGGTCAACAGTCCGTCCATCATAATAGGGAACTGCCTTTGTTTGTTATGCAAGACTTGACCCTTCAGCTTGTCACATATAACAAGACAACGCTGCAGCTGACAGCTGGAAGGAAGTAACTGCACCCAAGAGTGTAGCCAGTCTATAGATGTCCAAAAATTTCTTCAGTTCCATTGGAAGAAAAAGAATGATATTGGGGGCCCATGTCACAGTCTCTTTAAAATTTAATTTACACTAATTATAAATACTTCACAATAACATTATACACTTAGCACCTCACACCAAGCAAAATTAATAATGCCTTCCCCCTTCCTTTCCATTCCTGATGAAGGGTTGCAGCCCCAGATATTGACTGCTCAGTCTTTTCCGCAGATGCTGCCTGACCTGTTGATTTCCTTCAGCATTTTGTTTACTTTGGTTTTTCCAGAATCTGCAGAATATCCTGTGTTTAAAATTCATAACACGAGTCTTTAGCAATTGAAGCAGAGTTGGATTCTTTTAACAGTTGACATTAATATGCCAGTGGTTAAGTCAGCACAGAAACTTCTTCCTGCAGAGGTGCTGCACCTCTTGTGTTCTCTACCATAGAGGGGTGTGGAGACTGGATCCCTGGTGGTTAGTACCTTTTTGGAAGGCCAGTGCACTGGGAAAGTGGCATGGATGCCTGAGGAAGGGCAGCTGAGATCATGGACAATGGAGGGGCAGGTGCCGTACCCAGCTCCTGCTGTTACCTATCAATGCTTATCCCAGATTCCAGAGGCATCAAACAGCACTGACCTCCTATCTAGTATAAGGATTGGGAATACTCCTTTCTCTCCATCTCCCTCCACAGATGTTGCCTGACCCGCTGCGTTCCTCCAGCAGTTGGTTTCTCACGTGCTTTCCTTTCTAGCCTTGCAGTTTGCCTCCAAAATGATGATGAGCAGAGGAGTCAGTCTAACAATGTCAACTGATTCTTGCATCAGTTGCTGGTGAGTAGTGGGTTAACCCTGAGCTGTACACAACACATCAGGCTTGTTGCAACAGCAAACTTCAACTCGATAAGCACAGACAGAACAAGTGAGGCAATAGGGACACCATCGTCTTCGCTGAGTCACATGCTGAATGCCTCTGACTTCTCACACCGTGCTGGGAGCAATATTATCACAAGGGTACTGGAACTTCAAGCTAAAGGCCCAGTATATCAAAATCATGATGAAAACACAATAAATACAAAAGTTGACAATGCAATTCAAAATGTTCAATCCAACAACATCCTTGAATAAAAGCCTTTGTGACAAAAACTTCCATTCAAGGTTACCAACTTATTCATTATGTTGAACTTCAAGGTTTGCACTGAAGTTTTGCAACGGGATTCTGCAAATGATGGAAAGTTTTGCAATGGTTTGTCCTGAAGCCAGAGCAAGCTTTTAAGGAGCCAACAAATCTACGACCTCATTTGTTATCTAAGTCCCTTAAGGGAAAATATATATTCCATCACCGATTTTATTTTTTTGTTCCAGTCTGAGGATTGCAGTGCCCGTCTTGATAGGTCAAGTTCTATGTCACTAATTGCCAAAAGCAGAAATATTATTGCTTTCGCTATACTTATTGTACACCAGTCTAACGAGAGAACATAAAAAGGATATTAAATTAAAATTATGTATAGTCTGTTACATTGCAATGCCTTTCAGATATCATCTGAGTAAGTGCTAGATTTGACTGTTCTTCAAAAGGAAAAATGTACAAACATACCTGGAGTACCTTTCCTGACTTTTGGATGTCCTAAAGCATCCTCAAGCTAATTACATCTTTCTGAAGCACTCTTCTAACAAGGAAAATGCAGCAGTGACTTGGCCAGTTCGAGATAAAAGTTCTGGGTTATTGTGATGACGAGTGAAGGCGTGATGTTGACATCGTTACTCCTTTTTGAAATAATGTCATGGGATCGTTTTTGCTCACTTAGGAGGGGACAGAGGACTCCAGTTAATCTCTCCTCTGAAAGACTCTGCATCCAACAATGCAGCTCTTCCTCTGTTCAGTATTCAGATATTTATTTGGATTTTTGTTAAATTATTGGAGTAAGACATGAAACCTCAATGTTTAACTAGGTGAGTAAGGTACCTATAGGCGCAGTTTCATCAGTCCTGCTGGATCTTCTGTTAGATATTGTTTAGGAGGGAACGTATAACGTCTTACACTTAAAGACGATCAAATCACTATGACAAACTTCTATTTGCGATGGTTGTATCTTAATTTTTTTCTCTTCCAAAGTGATCTATGTAGAGTAGAATCAGTTCAAAATGTCTGTCAAGTATACATTATTGCCTCTGACCCCTGTCATTAGCAAGGCATTTTCACCCACAGAGCTGCTGCTCACTGGATAATTTTTGTTTATTGTATCATTCTGTGTAAACTCCAGAGACCGTTATGCATGGAAATAGTAAAAATACCAGAGGTTCAGCAGCTTCTGAGATACTCAAACCACCCTGCCTGGCATCAACAATCATTCCACAGTCAAAGTCACTTTGGTCACATTTCTGCCCCATTTTGAAGTTTGGTCTGAACAACGACTGAACCTCTTGACCATGTCTATATGCTTTTATGCATTGTCTTTCTTTCTTTTCTTTTTTCAATCTTTTTAGTGATTTAAAAGAAGTGTGTATACAAACAAGAGGAGAATATTTCTGGTATATATGTCAGTAACAGTACACACAGAAGGTAAAATAAACTATCAAAATCACATATAGTGTTGATTTACAAAGTATAAATTTGATATAGAATGTATAATACAGAGAAAAAAAATGTAATTCATTCTCCTCTTATCAATTGATGAAGAAAGGAAGGAATATTAGACATTTTTATATATAAAAAAAGAAAAAAAAACACTATTCTAAACAGAAAAAAAAGGACTGGGCAGTCCATCCTGAGAGAAAAACCAAGAGAAGAGAGACTCTCTGATCAAATCCAAGGTTCTGAAAAAATAGCTGGAAGAGAATCAGTACAAAAATCAGATCATATGAAAATATTGAATGAAAGGTTGCCAGATTTCTTCAAATTTAAAGGATGTATCCAATGTCCGACTTCTTATTTTCTCTAGACTTAAACGGGACATGATAGCGGAAAGCCAACAAAAGGCGGTAGGAGGGTTAGGGTCCTTCCAGTTAGGAAAAATGGCTTTCCTAGCCAATAGGGTTGAAAAATCTATCATTTGCTGAGCGGAAGCAGGAGTATATCCGCTTCCGGTGGAATAATCCCAAAAATAGCTGTAAATAAGCTTAGTTGTAAGTCCAGATCCAGCACTTTTGATAAGGTTTTAAAAACATCTTTCCAAAAATTCTCCAACTTTATGCAAGACCAAAACATGTGAGTTAACATGTGAGTTAACAGGCCTCCTGAGTATTATATCTATCACAAATAGGATTAGTATTGGGAAAAATACGGGCTAGTTTGACATATCCAAATCATTATCCTTTGACATATGTGCCTGATGCACTATCCTGAACTGTATCAAGGAATGATGGGCACAAATAGATGAAGTATTTACCAGATGAAAAATTTTACTTCATTGATTATCTGAAAGTAACGCTTGAAATTCCAATTCCCAGGCAGCTATGCATTGTCATATACAGTGATGCATTCCCACCGTTGCCTGTAGGGAGTTTGTATATTCTCCCCGTGACCACATGGGTTTCCTCCCACAGTCCAAAGACGTACGGGTTGGTTGGTTAATTGGTCATTGTATATTCTCCCTTTATTAGGCTAGGGTCAAACTGGGGGTTGCCGGGTGGCCAGAGGAGCCTATTCTGTGCTGTATCTCGAGAAATAAATAAAGTCTGTAGAGGGGAGGCTGGTTCCTGTCATGTGCAAAACTGTGTCCACAACTCTCTGCAATGTCCTGCAGTCACTTGCAGAGCAGTTGCTATGGCAAGCCATTATGCACCCAGACAGAATGCTTTCTATACATCAGTCACATAAGAGCATAAGATAAGACCATATGATAAAGGAGCAGATTTAGGCCATTTAGCCCATTGGGTCTGCTCCACCATGTCATCATGGCCAATCCAATTTGAATCTCAGCACTAATCTCCTGCCCTCTCCCTGTATCCCTTCAAACCCTGACCAATCAAGAATGTAGTAACCTCTGCCTTAAATATACATAAATATTTGGCCTGCAGAGCAGCCTGTGGCAAAGAATTCCACAGATTCACCACCCTCTCGCTAGTAAATACCTCCTCATCTCCATTCTAAAATGACGCCCCTCTATTCTGAGGCTCTGTCCTCAGGTCTTAGACTCTCCCATCACAGGAAACATCCTCCCCACGTCCACTCTATCAAGGCCTTTCACTATTTGATAGGTTTCAATGAGGTGACCCCTCATTCTTCTGAATTATAGTTAATTCAGGCCCAGAGCCATTAAACACTCTTCATATTTCAAGCCATTCAATCCTGGAATCATTTTCATGAACCTCCATTGAATCCTCTCTAGTTTCAGCATATTCTTTCTAAGATAGGGGCCCAAACTTGCTCACAATACTCCAAGTGAGGCCTCACTGGTGCTTCATAAAATCTCAACATTATATTCTTGCTCTTATATGCTAGTCATCTTGAAATGAATGCTAACATCACATTTGCCTTTCTCACCACAGATTCAACCTACAAATTAACCTTCAGGGAATTATGCACAACGACTCCAAAATCCCTTTACACCTCAATGTTTTTTGCATTTTCTCACCATTTCGAAAATAATTGACCTTTTCACTTCGTCTGTCAAAGTGCATGACCATACACTTCCCAACACTATATTCCATCAGCCATTTTTTGCCCATTTTCCTAATCTGTCTAAGTCCTTTGAAAGCTTCTCTACTTCCTCGAAACTTTCTGCTTCTCCACCTATCTTCATATTGTCTGCAAACTTTACAACAAAGCCATCAATTCCATTATCCAAATCATTAACATTTAACATAAAAAGAATCAGTCCCAACACAGACTCTTGTGGAACACTACTAGTCACCGGCAGCCAGCCAGAAAATACACCCTTTATTCCCACTCTTTGCCTTCTGCCAATCAGCCACTGCTTTATCCATGCTAGAATCTTTTCTGAAATACCACAGGCTCATAGCTTGTTAAGCAGCCCCATGTGTGGCATTTTGTCAAAGGCCTTCTGAAATCCAAGTACAGAACATCAACCAATTCTCCTCTGTCTATCCTGTTTGTTACTTCTTCAAAGAATTCCAACAGATTTGTCAGGTAAGTATTTCCCTTGAGGAAACCGTGCTGACCATGGCCTATTTGATCATGTGCCTCCAATTACCCTGCAACCTCATCCTTAATAATTGACTCCATCATCTTCCCAACCAATGAGGTCAGACTAACTGGCCTATAGTTTCCTTTCTTCTGCCTCCCTCCCTTCTTGAAGAGTGGAGTGACATTTGCAATTTTCCAATCTTCCCGAACCATTCCAGAATCTAGTGATTCTTGAAAGATCATTACTAATGCCTCCACAATCTCTTCAGCCAACTTTTTCAGAACCCTGGAGTGTACACAATCTGGTGCAGGTGAGCTATCTACTTGCAGTCCTTTCAGTTTCCCAAGAACCTTCTTGCTAGATATGGTAACTTCACACACTTCATGCTCCAGACACCTGGAACTTCTAGTATACTTCTAGGTCTTCCACAGTGAAAGCTGACACAAAATACTTATTCAGTTTGTCCGCCATTTTGTTTTCTCCCGTTACTACCTCTCCAGCATCATTTTCCAGCAGTCCGATATTCACTTTCACCTCTCTTTTACACTTTATGTATCTGAAGAAACTTTTGGTCTCCTCTTTAATACTATTGGCTAGCTTACTTTCGTATTTCATCTTTACCTTCTTAATGACTTTTTTAGTTGCCTTCTAT